>NW_027195875.1:65000-126979 GCF_038502225.1 Cherax quadricarinatus | reverse complement strand
ACATAAGAACATAAGAACGAAGGAACACTGCAGAAGGCCTACTGGCCCATGCGAGGCAGGTCCAAGTCTCCTACCGGCTTAAGCCAATGCACCCAACCTAGTCAGGTCAGGTCACATTGACTTAAGGGAGGAACACGGCAACCGACCTGGTAGCACAAGCTATCAGGTCTAACTCACACCCACCCACATCTACTCATGTATTTATCCAACCTATTTTTAAAGCTACACAACGTTCTGGCCTCTATAACGGTACTTGGGAGTTTGTTCCACTCATCCACAACTCTATTACCAAACCAGTACTTTCCTATATCCTTCCTGAATCTGAATTTTTCCAACTTAAAACCATTGCTGCGAGTCCTGTCTAGGCTAGATATTTTCAGCACACTATTTACATCCATTTATACACCTCAATCATATCCCCCCTAATTCTACGTCTTTCTAGAGAGTGCAGTTTCAGGGCCCTTAGTCTATCCTCATAGGGAAGGTTTCTGATACATGGGATCAACTTTGTCATCCTCCTTTGTACATTTTCCAGAGAATTTATATCCATTCTGTAATACGGTGACCAAAACTGTGCAGCATAATCTAAATGAGGCCTAACCAAGGATGTATAGAGTTGAAGAACAACCTGAGGACTCCTATTATTTATGCTTCTTGATATGAAGCCAAGGATTCTATTAGCTTTATTGCGAACACTTATGCACTGTTGTCTTGGTTTCAGATTACTGCTAACCAGAACTCCTAAATCTTTTTCGCAATCCGTAATATTAAGATCTACATTATTTAGTTTATATGTGGCATGGTTATTGTCCTGTCCAACATTTAGAACTTTGCATTTGTCTATATTAAACTGCATCTGCCACTTCTCCGACCACTGCATCAGTCTATTCAAATCTTCCTGGAGTGCTCGAATGTCCTCGTCAGAATGAATTCGACGTCCTATTTTGGTGTCATCGACAAACTTGCCGATGTCGCTCTTTATGCCCTCATCTATGTCGTTTATGTAGATTATGAACAGCAGGGGGCCAAACACTGACCCCTGTGGAACACCGCTCGTGACGCTTCCCCACTCTGATTTCTCCCCATTTATGCAAACTCTCTGCTGCCTATTTGTCAACCATGCCTCTATCCAGGAAAAAATTTCTCCTCCTATTCCATGTGCTTTAATTTTCCTCAATAGTCTCTGATGTGGGACCCTGTCAAAAGCCTTACTGAAGTCCATATACACAATATCATATTCATTACCATGATCTACCTCCTCAAATACCTTAGTGAAAAAAGTTAATAAATTCGTAAGGCAGGAACGCCCCTTTGTAAAACCATGCTGAGATTCGTTGATTAATTTATGCTTTTCAAGGTGGCTACGAACTGCCTCGGCAATTATTGATTCCATAAATTTTCCCACTATGGAGGTTAGGCTTATTGGTCTATAGTTCGAAGCTAAGGACCTGTCACCTGTTTTGAAAATAGGTATCACATTTGCCATTTTCCACTTATCTGGCACCATGCCAGTTTGTAGTGATATGTTGAAAAGATTAGCCAAAGGTGTGCTAAGCTCCTCTTTACATTCCTTTAGAACCCTTGCATACAGTTCATCAGGGCCTGGGGATTTGTTAGGTTTTAATTTATCTATTTGCCTAAGGACCATGTCACTTGTGACCCTAATAGTGCACAGTTTATTATCGTCCTGTTCTACATAATTTATCATTACTGGAATATCGCTGGTATCCTCCTGTGTAAAAACTGAGAGGAAGTATGTGTTAAAAATTCTACACATTTCCTTATCACTGTCAGTGAGCTGACCCGAGGAACTTTTGATTGGGCCTATCTTGTCCCTGATCTTACTTCTGTATACCTGAAAGAATCCTTTTGGGTTAGTCTTCGATTCTCTTGCAACTTTAACCTCATAATCTCTTTTTGCTTTTCTAATTCCCTTTTTTATTTCTCTCTTTAACTGAATATATCGATTTCTTAATTGCCCCTCTCCTCTTTTGATTTGCCTATATATGCCTCTCTTTTGACCAATCAGATATTTTAATCTATTGTTCATCCATTTAGGATCATTTTTGTTTGATCTGATTTCCCTATTTGGAACATAATTTGACTGAGCAGCTAGAACTATGCCCTGGAAAGCATCATATCGGCAACCATCACCACCTACCTGACCCTTAGTCAGGTCATTCCAGTTCAACCCACCTAAGTAATTTTTCAGTCCTATGAAATCAGCCAAGCGGAAGTCAGGGACAGAGACTTGATTGCCTTTATTAGGGGAATTCCATGATATATTAAAACTGAGTGATTTGTGATCACTTTCCCCAAGCTCATCATTAACCTCAAGATTATTAATTAGTGTTTCCCTACTGGCAAGAACCAAGTCAAGGAGGTTGTTTCCCCTAGTTGGCTCTGTCACAAACTGTTTTAAAAAACAATCCTGGATCGTATCAAGAAAGTCACCTGACTCTAAATTTCCTGTCAAATTGCTCCAGTCAATCTGTCTATAGTTGAAATCTCCCATTAGCACAACATTTTCGTATGTAGATGCCTTACGAATTTCGTCCCATAGAAGTTTACTGCACTCCCTATCAAGATTTGGGGCCCTGTAAATCACACCCAAAATTAGTTTTTCTCGGCCCTCGAGAAGCTGTAACCAAACAGATTCAGTGGCTGACGCTTCTAATTTAATATCTTGTCTAACACAACAATTTAAATTGTCTCTGACATACATCGCTACTCCACCACCTTTCCTGTTGACCCTGTCAGTTTTTACACAAGAAGATACCAGCGATATTACAGAAATAATAAATTATGTAGAACAGAACGACCTGATCTAATAAACTATGCATGATTAGGGTCACAAGTGACATGGTCCTTAGGCAAATAGATAAATTAAAACCTAACAAATCCCAAGGCCCTGATGAACTGTATGCAAGGGCTCTAAAGGAATGTAAAGAGGAGCTTATCAAACCTTTGGCTAATCTTTTCAACATATCACTACAAACTGGCATGGTGCCAGATAAGTGGAAAATGGCAAATGTGATACCTATTTTCAAAGCATTTAACAGGTCCTTAGCTTCGAACTATAGATCAATAAGCCTAACCTCCATAGTGGGAAAATTTATGGAATCAATAACTGCCGAGGCATTTCGTAGTCACCTTGAAAATCATAAATTAATCAACGATTCTCCGCATGGTTTTATAAAGGGCCGTTCCTGCCTTACGAATTTATTAGCTTTTTTCGCTAAGGTATTTGAGGAGGTAGATCATGGTAATGAATATGATATTGTGTATATGGGCTTCAGTAATGCTTTTGACAGGGTCCCACATCAGATACTATTGAGGAAAATTAAGGCACATGGAATAGGAGGAGAATTTTTTCCTGGATAGAGGCATGGTTGACAAATAGGTAACAGAGAGTTTGCATAAATGGGGAGAAATCAGAGTGGGGAAGCGCCACGAGCGGTGTTCCACAGGGGTCAGTGTTGGGCCCCCTGTTGTTCACAATCTACATGAACGACATAGATGAGGGCATAAAGAGCGACATAAGCAAGTTTGCTGATGACACCAAAATAGGCCGTCGAATTCATTCTGACGAGGACATTAGAGCACTCCAGGAAGATATGAATAGACTGATGCAGTGGTTGGAGAAGTGGCAGATGCAGTTTAATATAGACAAATGCAAATTTCTAAATGTTGGACAGGACAATAACCATGCCACATATAAACTAAATAACGTAGATCTTAATATTACGGATTGCGAAACAGATTACGGAGTTCTGGTTAGCAGTAATCAGAAACCAAGACAACAGTGCATAAGTGTTCGCAATAAAGCTAATAGAATCCTTGGCTTCATATCAAGAAGCATAAATAATAGGAGTCCTCAGGTTGTTCTTCAACTCTATATATCCTTGGTTAGGCCTCATTTAGACTATGCTGCTCAGTTTTGGTCGCCGTATTACAGAATGGATATAAATGCTCTGGAAAACGTACACAGGAGGATGACAAAGTTGATCCCATGTATCAGAAACCTTCCCTATGAGGATAGACCGAGGGCCCTGAATCTGCACTCTCTAGTAAGGTGTTGTTTACCTGGAGTTTACCTGGAGAGAGTTCCGGGGGTCAACGCCCCCGCGGCCCGGTCTGTGACCAGGCCTCCTGGTGGATCAGAGCCTGATCAACCAGGCTGTTGCTGCTGGTTGCACGCAAACCAACGTACGAGCCACAGCCCGGCTGGTCAGGAACCGACTTTAGGTGCTTGTCCAGTGCCAGCTTGAAGACTGCCAGGGGTCTGTTGGTAATCCCCCTTATGTGTGCTGGGAGGCAGTTGAACAGTCTCGGGCCCCTGACACTTATTGTATGGTCTCTTAACGTGCTAGTGACACCCCTGCTTTTCATTGGGGGGATGGTGCATCGTCTGCCAAGTCTTTTGCTTTCGTAGTGAGTGATTTTCGTGTGCAAGTTCGGTACTAGTCCCTCTAGGATTTTCCAGGTGTATATAATCATGTATCTCTCCCGCCTGCGTTCCAGGGAATACAGGTTCAGGAACCTCAAGCGCTCCCAGTAATTGAGGTGTTTTATCTCCGTTATGCGCGCCGTGAAGGTTCTCTGTACATTTTCTAGGTCAGCAATTTCACCTGCCTTGAAAGGTGCTGTTAGTGTGCAGCAATATTCCAGCCTAGATAGAACAAGTGACCTGAAGAGTGTCATCATGGGCTTGGCCTCCCTAGTTTTGAAGGTTCTCATTATCCATCCTGTCATTTTTCTAGCAGATGCGATTGATACAATGTTATGGTCCTTGAAGGTGAGATCCTCCGACATGATCACTCCCAGGTCTTTGACGTTGGTGTTTCGCTCTATTTTGTGGCCAGAATTTGTTTTGTACTCTAATGAAGATTTAATTTCCTCGTGTTTACCATATCTGAGTAATTGAAATTTCTCATCGTTGTAGGTTGTAGGTTCTAATTTGTTAGTTTTTAGTTATATTGGGATTGTGGAAAATTGCATTTAACTGAATGTATCATTATGTACATAACAGTAAATGAACACAGATAATTATTATTTATCAGTTAGACAAGTAGGAATTTGGGACACCTAGGTCACAAAAAAGGTCCCCCTTCGATACCTACCACTGTCATATCCACAAGTTGCTCTGGACCTATTAATTATAAATGATTTGTATCACTAGGAATGCTGGTAAATATATAAATTTGTGGACTGTATATTAAAAATAATAAATAATTATAGATACACATATATACACATTTACACAACAGAAGGAGAATATATCTTAATCATAACACTCACCAATTTGACTGGAGATTAATGTGTCATGTACAGGATCCCCCCCCCCCTTTTGTCTACATTTATGAAGAATTTACTGGCCAGAAATTAAACATAATTTAGACAGCTTATCTGAGGTTCCTGGAGTTGTCCTGTCCTGTCGCCTGATTCTCAAATTATGCAGGAATGCACATCCAACAATTTCGCCTCTTATTTGAGAGGTGTCAGCCCAGTTTTAACCTCTAGAGCACGAAAAATTTTTCCCATTACACTAACGCTTCTAGTCCAACTTCAAACAAAATGGCGACCATCTCTTCTTTTTAAAAATACACTTTTATTAAATACAACATAGGGCATCTATTTACCTATAAATTACCGTATATCCGGAAAATATATACAGTATTTTCCACAGGGATGTTGTTTTTTAGTGCTGTTGCTTGAGAATGTCTTTTTTTTTTATATTAACATAAAATTGTCAGAGTTGTCGTGTCCTACTGAGAGAAAGGTGGGCTTTTTTTCAGTTTACATTGTAGGCTCCAATTTACTTATAAAAATTTAGTGTATTATACTTATTATTGTGGGATTGTCAGACACTGAGGTATCGAGCTGAAAAATTGAGGCTGGTTTTATATCACTTTAAATCTATACCTTATTAGTTTATTATGCAGTTACCTTTAAGCATTGAAGAAATAATGATTTTTTTATTTAAAACTTACAACAGATTAAAAGATTAAGATTAATTCAGTCATTTAATTAATTCATTAACTTATCCCCTGACATAGCAGATTATTAAGTTTAGCGGAGTGGTTTCCATGATATATAAAGAAGACTGACTTCTTAAGTTAGGCTTAAACTTGCTTGAAATGCTCTGCACAATCATGGGTTTTTCTGCGTGCACAACAAAATGTCAGCCAACTTTACTAGCCAGGCTTCCAGGAGTAATTCCTATTGCTGTATACCTTTAGTCTTTGACTGGGTTGAGCTCTAGCTCCTGGGTCCCTTGGTTATGTTGATCTATAATTCCTGCCCATCTTACGGCTGTTGACCTACATTTCTTGGGCCTTTTGAGGGCATCAAGCTACAGGCTTTCTGAGTGTGTTGTCGTTACCCCAGGCCACTTGAAATTGGTGATCTCCAGCTCATGGACTTCTTGGAAGGATTGAGCTACAGCTCCTAGGTGTCTTGATGGAGTTGAGCTGCAGCTGCTATTACTGTTCAGGATTACGAGGTAAAGGTGCTGTTGTCCGTGTGTACTGAGTCAGTGGAGACTAGAGTACACACATGAGGAATACTCACTGAGTCAGTGGAGGCTGGGGTACACACATGAGCAACACTCACTGAGTCAGTGGAGGCTGGGGTACACACACGAGGAACACTCACTGAGTCAGTGGAGGCTGGGGTACACACACGAGGAATACTCACTGAGTCAGAGGAGGCTGGGGTACACACATGAGCAACACTCACTGAGTCAGTGGAGGCTGGGGTACACACATGAGCAACACTCACTGAGTCAGTGGAGGCTGGGGTACACACACGAGGAACACTCACTGAGTCAGTGGAGGCTGGGGTACACACACGAGGAACACTCACTGAGTCAGTGGAGGCTGGGGTACACACACGAGGAACACTGAGTCAGTGGAGGCTGGGGTACACATGAGGAACACTCACTGAGTCAGCGGAGGCTGGGGTACACACACGAGGAACACTCACTGAGTCAGTGGAGGCTGGGGTACACACATGAGCAACACTCACTGAGTCAGTGAAGGCTGGGGTACACACACGAGGAACACTCACTGAGTCAGTGGAGGCTGGGGTACACATGAGGAACACTCACTGAGTCAGCGGAGGCTGGGGTACACACACGAGGAACACTCACTGAGTCAGTGGAGGCTGGGGTACACACATGAGCAACACTCACTGAGTCAGTGGAGGCTGGGGTACACACATGAGGAACACCGAGTCAGTGGAGGCTGGAGTACACATGAGTCAGTGGAGGCTGGGGTACACACACGAGGAACACTCACTGAGTCAGTGGAGGCTGGAGTACACACATAAGGAACACTGAGACAGTGGAGGCTGGAGTACACATGAGTCAGTGGAGGCTGGGGTACACACATGAGGACTACTCAGTCAGTGGAGGCTGGGGTACACATATGAGGAACACTCACTGAGTCAGTGGAGGCTGGGGTACACATATAAGGAACACTGAGGCAGTGGAGGCTGGAGTACACATGAGTCAGTGGAGGCTGGGGTACACACATGAGGACTACTCAGTCAGTGGAGGCTGGGGTACACACATGAGGAATACTCAGTCAGTGGAGGCTGGGGTACACACATGAGGAATACTCAGTCAGTGGAGGCTGGGGTACACATATGAGGAATACTCAGTCAGTGGAGGCTGGGGTACACATATGAGGAATACTCAGTCAGTGGAGGCTGGGGTACACACATGAGGAATACTCAGTCAGTGGAGGCTGGGGTACACATATGAGGAATACTCAGTCAGTGGAGGCTGGGGTACACACATGAGGAATACTCAGTCAGTGGAGGCTGGGGTACACATATGAGGAATACTCAGGCAGTGGAGGATGGGGTACACATATGAGGAATACTCAGTCAGTGGAGGCTGGGGTACACACATGAGGAATACTCAGTCAGTGGAGGCTGGGGTACACACATGAGGAATACTCAGTCAGTGGAGGCTGGGGTACACAGATGAGGAACACTGAGTCAGTGGAGGCTGGGGTACACACATGAGGAACACTCACTGAGTCAGTGGAGGCTGGGGTACACACATGAGGAACACTCACTGAGTCAATGGAGGCTGGGGTACACACACGAGGAACACTGAGTCAGTGGAGGCTGGGGTACACACACGAGGAACACTCACTGAGTCAGTGGAGGCTGGGGTACACACATGAGGAACACTCACTGAGTCAGTGGAGGCTGGGGTACACACACGAGGAACACTGAGTCAGTGGAGGCTGGGGTACACATGAGGAACACTCACTGAGTCAGCGGAGGCTGGGGTACACACACGAGGAACACTCACTGAGTCAGTGGAGGCTGGGGTACACACATGAGGAACACTCACTGAGTCAGTGGAGGCTGGGGTACACACACGAGAAACACTCACTGAGTCAGTGGAGGCTGGGGTACACACATGAGGAGCTCTCACTGAGTCAGTGGAGGCTGGGGTACACACATGAGGAATACTCAGTCAGTGGAGGCTGGGGTACACACATGAGGAATACTCAGTCAGTGGAGGCTGGGGTACACACATGAGGAACACTCACTGAGTCAGTGGAGGCTGGGGTACACACACGAGAAACACTCACTGAGTCAGTGGAGGCTGGGGTACACACATGAGGAACACTCACTGAGTCAGTGGAGGCTGGGGTACACACATGAGGAACACTCACTGATCAGTGGAGGCTGGGGTACACACATGAGGAGCACTCACTGAGTCAGTGGAGGCTGGGGTACACACATGAGGAACACTCACTGAGTCAGTGGAGGCTGGGGTACACACATGAGGAACACTCACTGAGTCAGTGGAGGCTGGGGTACACACACGAGGAACACTCACTGAGTCAGTGGAGGCTGGAGTACACATATAAGGAACACTGAGGCAGTGGAGGCTGGGGTACACACATGAGGAACACTCACTGAGTCAGTGGAGGCTGGGGTACACACACGAGGAACACTCACTGAGTCAGTGGAAGCTGGGGTACACACATGAGGAACAGTCACTGAGTCAGCGGAGGCTGGGGTACACACACGAGGAACACTCACTGAGTCAGTGGAGGCTGGAGTACACACATGAGGAACACTCACTGAGTCAGTGGAGGCTGGGGTACACACATGAGGAACACTCACTGAGTCAGTGGAGGCTGGAGTACACACACGAGGAACACTCACTGAGTCAGTGGAGGCTGGAGTACACACACGAGGAACAGTCACTGAGTCAGTGGAGGGTGGAGTACACATATAAGGAATACTGAGGCAGTGGAGGCTGGGTACACACATGAGGAATACTCAAGTCAGTGGAGGCTGGGGTACACACATGAGGAATACTCACTGAGTCAGTGGAGGCTGGAGTACACACACGAGGAACACTCACTGAGTCAGTGGAGGCTGGAGTACACACATGAGGAACACTCACTGAGTCAGTGGAGGCTGGAGTACACACATGAGGAACACTCACTGAGTCAGTGGAGGCTGGGGTACACACATGAGAAACGCTGAGTCAGTGGAGGCTGGGGTATACACATGAGGAACACTCACTGAGTCAGTGGAGGCTGGGGTACACACACGAGGAACACTCACTGAGTCAGTGGAGGCTGGGGTACACACATGAGGAACACTCACTGAGTCAGTGGAGGCTGGGGTACACACATGAGCAACACTCACTGAGTCAGTGGAGGCTGGGGTACACACATGAGCAATACTCACTGAGTCAGTGGAGGCTGGGGTACACACATGAGGAACACTGAGTCAGTGGAGGCTGGGGTACACACATGAGGAACACTGAATCAGTGGAGGCTGGGGTACACACATGAGGAACACTCACTGAATCAGTGGAGGCTGGGGTACACACATGAGGAACACTGAATCAGTGGAGGCTGGGGTACACACATGAGGAGTTTACCTGGAGAGAGTTTCGGGGGTCAACGCCCCCGCGGCCCGGTCTGTGACCAGGCCTCCTGGTGGATCAGCGCCTGATCAACCAGGCTGTTGCTGCTGGCTGCACGCAAACCAACGTACGAGCCACAGCCCGGCTGATCAGGAACTGACTTTAGGTGCTTGTCCAGTGCCAGCTTGAAGACTGCCAGGGGTCTGTTGGTAATCCCCCTTATGTGTGCTGGGAGGCAGTTGAACAGTCTCGGGCCCCTGACACTTATTGTATGGTCTCTTAACGTGCTAGTGACACCCCTGCTTTTCATTGGGGGGATGGTGCATCGTCTGCCAAGTCTTTTGCTTTCGTAGTGAGTGATTTTCGTGTGCAAGTTCGGTACTAGTCCCTCTAGGATTTTCCAGGTGTATATAATCATGTATCTCTCCCTCCTGCGTTCCAGGGAATACAGGTTTAGAAACCTCAAGCGCTCCCAGTAATTGAGGTGTTTTATCTCCGTTATGCGCGCCGTGAAAGTTCTCTGTACATTTTCTAGGTCGGCAATTTCACCTGCCTTGAAAGGTGCTGTTAGAGTGCAGCAATATTCCAGCCTAGATAGAACAAGTGACCTGAAGAGTGTCATCATGGGCTTGGCCTCCCTAGTTTTGAAGGTTCTCATTATCCATCCTGTCATTTTTCTAGCAGATGCGATTGATACAATGTTATGGTCCTTGAAGGTGAGATCCTCCGACATAATCACTCCCAGGTCTTTGACGTTGGTGTTTCGCTCTATTTTGTGGCCAGAATTTGTTTTGTACTCTGATGAAGATTTAATTTCCTCATGTTTACCATATCTGAGTAATTGAAATTTCTCATCGTTGAACTTCATATTGTTTTCTGCAGCCCACTGAAAGATTTGGTTGATGTCCGCCTGGAGCCTTGCAGTGTCTGCAATGGAAGACACTGTCATGCAGATTCGGGTGTCGTCTGCAAAGGAAGACACGGTGCTGTGGCTGACATCCTTGTCTATGTCGGATATGAGGATGAGGAACAAGATGGGAGCTAGTACTGTGCCTTGTGGAACAGAGCTTTTCACCGTAGCTGCCTCGGACTTTACTCTGTTGACGACTACTCTCTGTGTTCTGTTAGTGAGGAAATTATAGATCCATCGACCGACTTTTCCTGTTATTCCTTTAGCGCGCATTTTGTGCGCTATTACGCCATGGTCACACTTGTCGAAGGCTTTTGCAAAGTCTGTATATATTACATCTGCATTCTTTTTGTCTTCTAGTGCATTTAGGACCTTGTCGTAGTGATCCAGTAGTTGAGACAGACAGGAGCGACCTGTTCTAAACCCATGTTGCCCTGGGTTGTGTAACTGATGGGTTTCTAGATGGGTGGTGATCTTGCTTCTTAGGACCCTTTCAAAGATTTTTATGATATGGGATGTTAGTGCTATTGGTCTGTAGTTCTTTGCTGTTGCTTTACTGCCCCCTTTGTGGAGTGGGGCTATGTCTGTTGTTTTTAGTAACTGAGGGACGACCCCCGTGTCCATGCTCCCTCTCCATAGGATGGAAAAGGCTCGTGATAGGGGCTTCTTGCAGTTCTTGATGAACACAGAGTTCCATGAGTCTGGCCCTGGGGCAGAGTGCATGGGCATGTCATTTATCGCCTGTTCGAAGTCATTTGGCGTCAGGATAACATCGGATAGGCTTGTGTTAATCAAATTTTGTGGCTCTCTCATAAAAAATTCATTTTGATCTTCGACTCTCAGTCTGGTTAGCGGCTTGCTAAAAACTGAGTCATATTGGGACTTGAGTAGCTCACTCATTTCCTTGCTGTCATCTGTGTAGGACCCATCTTGTTTAAGTAGGGGCCCAATACTGGACGTTGTTCTCGATTTTGATTTGGCATAGGAGAAGAAATACTTTGGGTTTCTTTCGATTTCATTTATGGCTTTTAGTTCTTCCCGCGATTCCTGACTCCTAAAGGATTCTTTTAGCTTAAGTTCGATGCTTGCTATTTCTCTGACCAGTGTCTCCCTGCGCATTTCAGATATATTGACCTCTTTTAGCCGCTCTGTTATTCTTTTCCGTCGCCTGTAAAGGGAGCGCCTGTCTCTTTCTATTTTACATCTACTCCTCCTTTTTCTTAGAGGAATAAGCCTTGTGCATACATCGAGTGCCACCGAGTTAATCTGTTCTAGGCATAAGTTTGGGTCTGTGTTGCTTAGTATATCTTCCCAGCTTATATCGGTTAGGACTTGGTTTACTTGGTCCCACTTTATGTTTTTGTTATTGAAGTTGAATTTGGTGAATGCTCCCTCGTGACTAGTCTCATTTTGTCGGTCTGGGGCTCCACGCATACATGTCTGAACCTCAATTATGTTGTGATCTGAGTATATTGTTTTTGATATGGTGACATTTCTTATCAGATCATCATTGTTAGTGAAGATGAGGTCTAGTGTATTCTCCAGTCTAGTAGGCTCTATTATTTGCTGGTTTAAATTGAATTTTGTGCAGAGATTTAAAAGCTCGTGTGAGTGTGAGTTTTCATCAGAGCTGCCTCCTGGTGTTATTACTGCAACAATATTATTTGCTATATTCCTCCATTTTAGGTGCCTTAAGTTGAAATCCCCCAGGAGCAAGATGTTGGGTGCAGGAGCTGGAAGATTTTCCAGACAGTGGTCAATTTTTAACAGCTGTTCCTGGAATTGCTGGGATGTTGCATCCGGAGGCTTGTAGACTACCACAATGACTAGGTTTTGGTTCTCGACCTTTACTGCTAAAACTTCCACTACGTCATTTGAGGCATTAAGCAGTTCTGTGCAAACAAGTGACTCTGCAATGTACAGGCCAACCCCCCCCCCCCTTTTGCCTGTTCACTCTGTCACATCTGTATAGGTTGTAACCTGACTGGATTTGGTGTACGATTTCTGCCATTTCCTGCCAGTTTTTTTTCCTTCCTGGCACTAAAAAACCTCTCCCTCTTGAGTGGCTGTGGCTACCCAGGTTTTCCCATGGCCTGGATGTTTTGTATCTTTTTGTCCCCTTTAGATGGTATGCCTGGCAATTTAAGTTATAGCACAGTCTTTCCTGTACTGAAGAGGTACACATTTCAGGGTGAAAAAGCTTACAGGAAGGGAGTTTGCATTTTCCTGTTGTCATATGGGCATGGCATTTTCTAGGGTGGTCATAGTTGCATGTCCCATCTGTTTTTCCAGATTTCCCATGCCAGCAGATACCAAGTGCATAGTATGTGCACAGGCTTGGTTTCCGCTTGCCTTGGGTTTCTGTGACTGTATTCCCTGTTGGTGCATGTTTCCCTGTCTTACTTCTATCCTCCCTAGCACCAACAATGGAGCTCCCACCAGTTGTTTTTGGTAATTTATCCTCACTATTGCTATTGGAGTCCTCTTGTTTGCTATTTCCTGCGGTATTTCTAGTTTGCAATATTGGTTTTATCTTATCTTTGACTACACTTGTTTCCCTACTATGGCTCCTGTCCCCTATGAGGTCATTTATATGTATTCCTTCCTGCGTATAATTCCCGACTACCTGGACAAAATCTCCAGCTTCACCATTACTGTCTCCCAGGACAGTATCTCCAGCTTCACCATTTCTGTCTCCCAGGACAGCACCTCCAGCTTCACCATTACTGTCTCCCAGGACAGCACTATCAGCCCCACATTTACTGACTACCAGGACATCACCTCCAGCCTTACAGTTTCTGACTACATGGCCAGTATCAAGGGCAGTACCATTCAGCCCAGACTTTTTATGTTCCCATCTGTTGTAGAAAGCTTCCAGGTTTTCTATGAAAGCAGCTTTGATGTTGTCCTCTTTTAATACCCTTGTGATTTTAGTCCACAGATTTTCCTCATTTGGGCATACCCAAAAACACTTCTCTGTTTTAATACTGCTTGTAGCTAGTTCTGGGATATCTGCACAAGGGGCGTGACACCAATTTCCACAAAAATGACAATTTATCCATGTGGAAGCCCGTTTGTTTGACTGACCACAGACTACACACAGCTTCATAATGATTTGAATGGTTGATTTACTGCAATTCTACTAGCAACCTCTTGAATATTATATTAATAACCTTAAATGAAGCTCTAGCTATTTGTATTTGTTTCTAACTCTTTTTGTATATTGGACAGCTTACCGTCACGTTCCTGTCAGTGGAGGCTGGGGTACACACATGAGGAACACTCACTGAATCAGTGGAGGCTGGGGTACACACATGAGGAACACTCACTGAGTCAGTGGAGGCTGGGGTACACACATGAGGAACACTCACTGAGTCAGTGGAGGCTGGGGTACACACATGAGGAACACTCACTGAGTCAGTGGAAGCTGGGGTACACACATGAGCAACACTCACTGAGTCAGTGGAGGCTGGGGTACACACATGAGGAACACTCACTGAATCAGTGGAGGCTGGGGTACACACATGAGGAACACTCACTGAGTCAGTGGAGGCTGGGGTACACACATGAGGAACACTCACTGAATCAGTGGAGGCTGGGGTACACACATGAGGAACACTCACTGAGTCAGTGGAGGCTGGGGTACACACACGAGGAGCACTCACTGATCAGTGGAGGCTGGGGTACACACATGAGGAACACTCACTGATCAGTGGAGGCTGGGGTACACACACGAGGAACACTCACTGAATCAGTGGAGGCTGGGGTACACACATGAGGAACACTCACTGAATCAGTGGAGGCTGGGGTACACACATGAGGAACACTCACTGAATCAGTGGAGGCTGGGGTACACACATGAGGAACACTCACTGAGTCAGTGGAGGCTGGGGTACACACATGAGGAACACTCACTGAGTCAGTGGAGGCTGGGGTACACGCATGAGGAACACTCACTGAGTCAGTGGAGGCTGGGGTACACACATGAGGAACACTCACTGAATCAGTGGAGGCTGGGGTACACACATGAGGAACACTCACTGAGTCAGTGGAGGCTGGGGTACACACATGAGGAACACTCACTGAGTCAGTGGAGGCTGGGGTACACACATGAGGAACACTCACTGAGTCAGTGGAGGCTGGGGTACACACATGAGGAACACTGAGTCAGTGGAGGCTGGGGTACACACATAAGGAACACTCACTGAGTCAGTGGAGGCTGGGGTACACACATGAGGAGCACTCACTGAGTCAGTGGAGGCTGGGGTACACACATGAGGAACACTCACTGAGTCAGTGGAGGCTGGGGTACACACATGAGGAACACTGAGTCAGTGGAGGCTGGGGTACACACATGAGGAACGCTGAATGTAATGAAATTAATAGAAGACACTTTTACAGGACACCTAACGCACACCCCTTCATTTCACGAGGCTAAAAAAAAATAAATGAAACACGTTTTAATTTATGTTTATTTACAAAAAAAAGTAATATAAAGAATAAATGATATACAGTCTGCAATGTTGCCTTAGTAATCTGTGAGGAAGAAAGTGTGTGTGTTTATAATGTAAGGGCACATAGCAGATGACCTTAAGGTCTACATCAAGACTATATAGTAATCAAGTACAGCGTAGCTGATCACATCGCCACCTTGAAAACCGTAGGTGAAGAGAATTACTATTGCATAATGAAGAATGTGCATACATACTATATAGGAAATTTGAAATTGAACTTACACTGCTGTTGCTACAACTACTGCTGCCACTACCACTATTACTATTTATCAGGGCCGGTTTAGGGGAGGGGCCCCGGGCCCCAACCAGAAGGGGCTCTCCACCAAGTGATGAAAAATATTATGACACACATTATACTGAGAACTGAATAGATCGCAAAAAGAGAAAATGTATGCAAGAGTTTGAATTGTGGTGGGAGTGTCATGTTGAGTCGTCTGATCGCTGGTGTTACATCAAAGGTACGAGAGTGTCATCAGCTGCATGACTAGAGGATGATTCACAGCACATCATCCTGGGTGTGCAGGGCACTGCAGTATGAATGACTGCTTGATCGTGGTCAGTATGTGAACAATAGTGTGGTAGTGAGAACCGGCTACGAACGAGCATGAAGCAAGGGCGGCTTGTGACCCTGAAGGTCATGAGCATAGAATCTGACGTCCTGCGCTCGTTGGATTTTGATGGAGTCATCAGAGACTTTTCCATCAGAAAAAGCACAGAATGTACATAGCTTATATTTTATCTGATTGAAGATAACTCCTCATAAGTCTGTACATTACTTTTGTGTTACACATGCAAATAAACCGATAGGATGCTAAAATATACTATAAATTCACTTTATTGATTCATTTCTGCATCTTAAGAGGATGGTACGAATATTGGGAATGGCGAAAGTTTTCCAAGGAGAAACTTAAAAGGGACCCTACTCCAAACTGGGTCCCAGGCCCCCCTCCACCTAAATCCGGCACTGCTATTTTTACTACCACTACTATCATGTCGAAGGTGGTCCATGGTCAACCAGTCATCCTGGGTAGTCCATGAACAAACATCAGAGTTCCAGTGGCTGAAGTCAGCCCATGTATTGTATCGAGATGGATCGGACATTTACAAAGTGTTTGACTTACAGGTTCACAAAGAAATGTATTTTTTCTGCGGTCACATCTCTAAAGAACAGTGTGTTCAAGCGTTCTTTGAGTGCAAGACAACTTATAAACACATTTTTCACTGCACTACTTGCCTTGAGGTTTCATGCCGATATTTGGCGTCATTTAAATCGCTTCGCGCTTCGAGTTGTCCTTCGTATTTCAGTGTTATATATATTTGTTTAGTATCTAAAGGTGTAAATGAGATCTCATAGTTTCTGATCCCTTCCTAGTGGAAAACAGGTTTATTGCTCTGAATCTTTCTTCGTTAGGTTTGTTTCTTAGCGAAGATTCGAGGTTGGTGGCTCTTCTCTGCACATCCCAGCATATCTTCGTATTTTATTTAATTCAAGGACCAAAACTGGAGGGTTTAAAACACATGGACAAAGACTGAAGCACATTTCAGAACAATGATGAAACCGCCACGATTGGCTTGTCCAGACCTGAAGAAGCCAAGCGTGGCGAAACGTTACTTGAATTAATGTATCTGAACTGTGCATAAATATCTTTACCCACATACAGTCGGTGTCACCATGGCTATAAGCAATTGTCCTTCCGTCGTAATAAGTGCACTGTATCTGACTAGCATATCCTCTGACCTGCTCTGCTTTAAGTAACTTCTACATACAAGAGACACGCAAGTCGTGTAGCGAGAACTAATTAAAATCAATAAGTGCTCTCATAACGAGAGCCATGGAGTATTTACACTGGTGGGTATCTATTATTGTTTAAAAGTTTTTTATGGATGTTTGTGAGTACATTATTAAAGTTATTATTATATTTACAAAAGGCCGTTAAATCCGACTGGATCATTTAGTAGGTTGGATTTGTAATGGGCCTGCCCAGTATGGGCCAACAAGCCTACTGCAGTGTTCCTCCTTTCTTATGTTCTTAAAGATGAATTATCGACTTAACGACCAATGTGCGGCGGTCTTGGAGCCTAGGGGTGGTATGGTTTAGCTGAGGGCAGGTCAACCCAGTGACCGTCAGTAGTGTCCATCACTCCCAAAGGTCTGAGTGGATCCTCAAGACCAGTCTGAGGTGGTCGCTGGAGATCAGGTTAGGGAAGAGAGTGAGCCCGGTGACCATCAGTAATGTACATCATTCCCAAAGGTCTGAGTGGATCCTCAAGACCAGTCTGAGGTGGTCGCTGGAGATCAGGTTAGGGAAGAGAGTGAGCCCGGTGACCAACTCGACGTCATGCAACTTAGCACTGAACATCTGAGCGTAGCGTCTGGCCGCCTAGGGAAGACATCAAGGATAGTTAATGCAGATAAAAGAGTTATATTCAATTCAATTAAATTCAATTCAATTCAAGTTTATTCTCTATAAGGGTTACAATGTGGGGTTTACAGGTTTTGGGTATTGTGTGGTTTACATGTTATAAAATACTAATTACAGAGGGGGCCACTAGGACACCTAGCCTGGCTAGGCATTTCGAGCAGACTTAAATTAATTCTTAACGTAGATGTGAAATGTATAGCTGTAAATGAATTTATACCCGAGAGAGCATCTCTTTAATTATTTTCTCTAAGTGAACTGATCCACATAATATACTTGGTAAGTGAAACTTTCGATTACTTATTATATATATTGAAGAAGATTTTGTGTAAAAGTTATCATCACATCGAACACTTCTTTGTTTATAACAAAAAAAATGGATTTCAAATGTTAATTATAAGGTTCTATTGTCTTTTATTAATTATTAGTTTTTTTCATACAAGTTGAACCTTGCTCTTTCTTACCAGTTAACAACAGACTGTGACTGTGGAAAGATGACTTACAAGATAGTTAACAACAGACTGTGACTGTGGAAAGGTGACTTACAAGATAGTTAACAACAGACTGTGACTGTGGAAAGGTGACTTACCAGAATTAACAACAGACTGTGACTGTGGAAAGATGACTTACCAGACAGTTGTGGAACAGGCTGTGACTGTGGAAAGATGACTTACAGGCTGTGACAGAATTACCACAACAGACTGTGACTGTGGAAAGATGACTTACCAGACAGTTACTGTGGAAAGATGACAGACTGTGACTGTGGAAAGATGACTTACCAGAATTAACAACAGACTGTGACTGTGGAAAGATGACTTACCAGACAGTTAACAGACTGTGACTGTGGAAAGATGACTTACCAGAATTAACAACAGACTGTGACTGTGGAAAGATGACTTACCAGAATTAACAACAGACAGTGACTGTGGAAAGATGACTTACCAGAATTAACAACAGACAGTGACTGTGGAAAGATGACTTACCAGACAGTTAACAGACTGTGACTGTGGAAAGATGACTTACCAGACAGTTAACAGGCTGTGACTGTGGAAAGATGACTTACCAGACAGTTAACAGACTGTGACTGTGGAAAGATGACTTACCAGAATTAACAACAGACTGTGACTGTGGAAAGATGACTTACCAGACAGTTAACAGACTGTGACTGTGGAAAGATGACTTACCAGACAGTTAACAGGCTGTGACTGTGGAAAGGTGACTTACTAGACAGTTAACAGACTGTGACTGTGGAAAGGTAACTTACCAGACAGTTAACAACAGACTGTGACTGTGGAAAGGTGACTTACCAGAGAGTTAACAACAGACTGTGACTGTGGAAAGGTGACTTACCATAGTTAACAACAGATTGTGACTGTGGAAAGATGACTTACCAGACAGTTAACAACAGACTGTAACTGTGGAAAGGTGACTTACTAGACAGTTAACAGGCTGTGACTGTGGAAAGGTGACTTACCAGACAGTTAACAGACTGTGACTGTGGAAAGGTGACTTACCAGACAGTTAACAGACTGTGACTGTGGAAAGGTGACTTACCAGACAGTTAACAACAGACTGTGACTGTGGAAAGGTGACTTACCAGACAGTTAACAACAGACTGTGACTGTGGAAAGGTGACTTACCAGACAGTTAACAACAGACTGTGACTGTGGAAAGGTGACTTAGCAGACAGTTAACAACAGACTGTGACTGTGGAAAGATGACTTACCAGACAGTTAACAACAGACTGTGGCTGTAGAACGGTGACTTACCAGACAGTTAACAACAGGTTGTGACTGTGGGAATATGAAGGCCATTGAATCAAGTGACTGGTGGGGACAGAAGCTAAGCGAGGCCACAACGTCAGCACAGCGGGTTACTACAGCGAACATATCTGTAGGCAGCGCGGGCATCCTGCCACCACAAGGAACAACCAAATATATAAAAAAAAGATAAAAATACAGATTATATATCACAAAGAGATGCACAAGTCAATGAGACAAGTAAGGTGGAGGTTTTCAGGGAAGCTGGCTATCTGGCTGGAAAGGGGGCTAAGAAATTCTGTTTTAAAGCAGCGTTATTATTATTGTTTTTATTTTATGGGCTTTGAGGGGGCTGAGGGATTTTTTTTTGGGGGGGCTGAATCCCCTCAAATATCCTCCTTGGCGCCGCCACTACATTGATGGTTTACCAAGAGAGGAGGAAGTGGCAGTACCCGATAGTGTGTATGGGGTCGTGGAGAGCGTCGTAATCTGCGTCGTACACTGGACCCAGCACCACGTTGAGGAGACCCTGGCTCACCCACCACCCGGGAATCATCTCTCCCACCAGCTGCCACCACCGCTCGGCCAGTTGGTCACTCATACCCACAGAATTGCTCACCAAATACGGCAGGTGGTGCCAGGTGGTGTTGCTGGTCGAGATGTGACTCTCGGTCCCTGCCAGGCCTGAGGGCAGAGAGAGAGATGTAGGGAAGCTATAGAAAACGGTGAATTTTTCTTATTACATTCACAAAGAAGCGTGAAACCCCATAAAAGTTCTACAACGTATTAGAAATGGGAACCAATTATATTTGACCCGCGGAAGGGAAATGGTAGCCCCAGGAGCATGCCATCATCAACACACTGGTACAAACTTCAGGAGAGATGTCAGGTGTAACATATCGACTTTTTTATTTTTCAACCGATTACGTTCATTTTTGGTGTACTATGGTGTACTCTTTTCTAATACGTATGTTATTTTATCCCTATAATCTACCTTGTCCATAATTACTATCACATTTCCTTTGTCTTCTTTCGTAAGGTGAAGTCCAGGATCTTTCCTTAATTCGTGGTATAACTTAACAAATATTTGATGACCATTGTGTCGTAGAGGTCACAATTGTCCTCAAAGATTTGTTAAGTTATACCATGAATTAAGGAAAGATCCTGGACTTCACCTTACGAAAGAAGACAAAGGAAATGCGATAGTAATTATGGACAAGGTAGATTATAGGGGAAAATAAACTTGATATTAGGAGAGAGGGGAACTTGCGTGCCTCTTAAATAAGACACGTGAACTAACGCTGCAACAGATTACAAAACGTTTAGGTCCTGGGACCTTAATCAAAGTCATGAGACAGAAACTTTTTCTAATCAATATGTCGAGCTGTGGTTCGTGTGTCGGTTTGCGTACGGTCAGCAATAACAGCCTCGTTGATCAGGCTCTGATCTACCACGAGGCCCTGTCATGGACCGGCCACGGGGGCGCTGACCCCTGAAACACCTTCCAGGTATACTCCAGGTAGTGTATGCTCACGTGTCTTTTTTAAACCACTCGTCAGTAAATAAAAAAATGCACAATACCGTGACTGGAACGATACACAAATAACCCGCACATAGAAGAGAGAAGCTTTCGACGACGTTTCGGTCCGAGTTGGACCATTTACAAAGTCACACTAACCAGAAGTGGAGCAGGACTGCTATATATAGGCAGGAAGAGGTAGTGGTGGTAGTAGTAGTAGTGGTAGTAGTAGTAGTAGTAGTGGGGAACTAAGGAGGAGGAGCCAGTCAAATATAAAGAAAGGGGAGCACTGCAAGGGAGCTAGGTGCCCTTTCTTTATATTTGACTGGCTCCTCCTCCTTAGTTCCCCACTACTACTACTACTACTACTACTACTACTACTACTACTACTACTACCACCACTACTATTACTACTACTACTACTGCTACTACCACCACTACTATTACTACTACTACTGCTAATACTACTACTACAACCACCACTACTATTACTACTACTACTACTACTACCACCACTACTATTACTACTACCAATACTACTAGCACTACTACTACTACCACCAACACTTCTATTACTACTACTACTACTACCACTACTACCAATACTACTACTACCACTACTACCAATACTACTACTACCACTACTACTACTACTACTACTACCACTACTACTACTACTACTACTACTACTACTACCACTACTATTATTACTACTACTTCTACCACTACTACCACTACTACCACTACTACTACTACTACTACTACTACCACTACTACCACTACTATTATTACTACTACTACTACTACTACTACCACTACTACCACTACTACTACTACTACTACTACTACTACCACCACTACTATTACTACTACTACTACTACTACTACTACTACTACCACTACTACTACTACTACTACTACTACTACTACTACTACTACTACTACCACTACTATTATTACTACTACTACTACTACTACCACTACTACCACTACTACCACTACTACTACTACTACTACTACTACCACTACTATTATTACTACTACTACTACTACCACTACTACTACTACTACTACTACTACTACTACTACCACTACTATTACTACTACTACTACTACTACTACCACCACTACTATTATTACTACTACTACTACTACTACTACTACTACCACTACTACCACTACTACTACTACTACTACTACTACTACTACCACCACCACCACCACTACCTCTTCCTGCCTGTAAATACCCGTCCTGCTCCACTTCTGGTTAGTGTGACTTTGTAAATGGTCCAAGTCGGACCGAAACGTCGTCGTAAGTTCCTCTCTTCTATGTGCGGGTTATTTGTGTACTCGTCAGTATTAAATTACCAAGGTTTATTAATATTATTGTTATAATAATTATTATTATTGTGTATTATTATTACTATTGTGTATTATCATTGTTATAATTGTGTTATTATTATTATTATTATTATTATTATTATTATTATTATTATTATTAGTAGTAGTAGTAGTAGTAGTAGTAGTAGTAGTAGTAGTAGTAGTAGTAGTATGTACTATTATAATTATTTACTATTATTATTATAGGAATATTGCTGCACTCTAACAGCACCTTTCAAGGCAGGTGAAATTGCCGACCTAGAAAATGTACAGAGATCTTTCACGGCGCGCATAACGGAGATAAAACACCTCAATTACTGGGAGCGCTTGAGGTTTCTAAACCTGTATTCCCTGGAACGCAGGAGGGAGAGATACATGATTATATACACCTGGAAAATCCTAGAGGGACTAGTACCGAACTTGCACACGAAAATCACTCACTACGAAAGCAAAAGACTTGGCAGACGATGCACCATCCCCCCAATGAAAAGCAGGGGTGTCACTAGCACGTTAAGAGACCATACAATAAGTGTCAGGGGCCCGAGACTGTTCAACTGCCTCCCAGCACACATAAGGGGGATTACCAACAGACCCCTGGCAGTCTTCAAGCTGGCACTGGACAAGCACCTAAAGTCAGTTCCTGATCAGCCGGGCTGTGGCTCGTACGTTGGTTTGCGTGCAGCCAGCAGCAACAGCCTGGTTGATCAGGCGCTGATCCACCAGGAGGCCTGGTCACAGACCGGGCCGCGGGGGCGTTGACCCCCGAAACTCTCTCCAGGTAAACTCCAGGAAGGTTTACCTTAGGAAAGAGTGGGTGAGACTGCTACTTACTGGGTGGGAAGAGCGGAGTCATGGTGACATTGACTACAGTGAGGTAGTCTTGGCAGGTAGCAGCGTCGTGAGGGGCCAAGCGTGGGTCGCTCGACCAGGAAGTGGCAGGTGTCTCCATTGGCGGCTCCTGCAGTGTGAAGCTGGTCCACAGCGGCACCTTCAGTACCTTCGAGTACCCTGTGACGTGGAGTAATGGGAGGGGGGCTAAGCGTTATAGTCCATGAAGCGCTAAATTAGTGTGGGTGGAAGTTAAAGCCTCCGTCCCGGTTTCTGACCGGTGTATTTGTGGCATATGAGATAGTGAATAATGGAGAGAGAATGTGAAAATGGGCCATCACTCACGTGCTGTGCTGTCTTCAATTTCGAATTTGCTAGGTAGGTTAGTAAGCTTGATAAATAGGCTGATAGTTGTGGGGAATGAGGCTTCTAGCAGCGAGGTGCAGTCTGTCTCTCGCTGTGAGGAGGCTGTAGTTGGGGAGGCAGCAACGGCTACCAGCAGTGAGGTGCAGCCCAGCACCTGCTACAAGTGGCGAGTAGTTCACAGTAATGGAAGGCGCATCAGAGTAAGGAAAGTTAAGAGTGAAGATCTGAAGGTAGGAAATCGCTTCTCTGTTCTTCAGGATGAATGTACTTCAGTGGCCAGTGAAGGTAAGGGTACTACTGCCCCTGCTAATGGAGGTAAGCGCATTCTTGTGGTTGGTGACTCTCAGGTAAGATACATTGACTAAGGGAGGGATCCCAATCATATGTAGCATCTTGCCTAGAAGGGGAGTAGGAAATGAATGGTTGTCTAGGGCAATTGGTGTAAATTGCTGGCTAGACAGATACTGCAAGGAACTTGCAATCCCATTCATTGACAACTGGAACAACTTTTATGGCAAACATGATATGTATGCAAGGGATGGGGTACATCTCTCTGGGGCTGGGGTGGTAGCACTTGCAGACTCGATTGAGAAGGCCATTGGTGAAATGCCTATGATTTTAAACTGATGGAAGATAGAGGTATGGGTGTGTGTGGGAAACAAGCAGGTTGCAACACTTGGGTTGGAAACAGTAAATGTATAAAAGGCATTCAGCATGAAGTTATAAATAAAGACAATAGATCAGGTCAGCAAACAAAGGGGGACAGCAGAGGGCAGCAAGGGACTAGCTCCCTTAAGGTTTACTATACTAATAGCAGGAGTGTAAGAAATAAGATAGATGAGCTAAGATTAATTGCAAGTGCAGGAAACATAGATATTATTGCTATAACAGAGACCTGGCTCAATCTGAAAGATAGAGAGATGCCCTCTGAATGTCACATACAAGGCTATAAATTATTCCACACTGACAGGGTCAACAGGAAAGGTGGTGGAGTAGCGATGTATGTCAGAGACAATTTAAATTGTTGTGTTAGACAAGATATTAAATTAGAAGCGTCAGCCACTGAATCTGTTTGGTTACAGCTTCTCGAGGGCCGAGAAAAACTAATTTTGGGTGTGATTTACAGGGCCCCAAATCTTGATAGGGAGTGCAGTAAACTTCTATGGGACGAAATTCGTAAGGCATCTACATACGAAAATGTTGTGCTAATGGGAGATTTCAACTATAGACAGATTGACTGGAGCAATTTGACAGGAAATTTAGAGTCAGGTGACTTTCTTGATACGATCCAGGATTGTTTTTTAAAACAGTTTGTGACAGAGCCAACTAGGGGAAATAACCTCCTTGACTTGGTTCTTGCCAGTAGGGAAACACTAATTAATAATCTTGAGGTTAATGATGAGCTTGGGGAAAGTGATCACAAATCACTCAGTTTTAATATATCATGGAATTCCCCTAATAATGGCAATCAAGTCTCCGTCCCTGACTTTCGCTTGGCTGATTTCATAGGACTGAAAAATTACTTAGGTGGGCTGAACTGGAATGACCTGACTAAGGGTCAGGTAGGTGGTGATGGTTGCCGATATGATGCTTTCCAGGGCATAGTTCTAGCTGCTCAGTCAAATTATGTTCCAAATAGGGAAATCAGATCAAACAAAAATGATCCTAAATGGATGAACAATAGATTAAAATATCTGATTGGTCAAAAGAGAGGCATATATAGGCAAATCAAAAGAGGAGAGGGGCAATTGAGAAATCGATATATTCAGTTAAAGAGAGAAATAAAAAAGGGAATTAGAAAAGCAAAAAGAGATTATGAGGTTAAAGTTGCAAGAGAATCGAAGACTAACCCAAAAGGATTCTTTCAGGTATACAGAAGTAAGATCAGGGACAAGATAGGCCCACTCAAAAGTTCCTCGGGTCAGCTCACTGACAGTGATAAGGAAATGTGTAGAATTTTTAACACATACTTCCTCTCAGTTTTTACACAGGAGGATACCAGCGATATTCCAGTAATGATAAATTATGTAGAACAGGACGATAATAAACTGTGCACTATTAGGGTCACAAGTGACATGGTCCTTAGGCAAATAGATAAATTAAAACCTAACAAATCCCCAGGCCCTGATGAACTGTATGCAAGGGTTCTAAAGGAATGTAAAGAGGAGCTTAGCACACCTTTGGCTAATCTTTTCAACATATCACTACAAACTGGCATGGTGCCAGATAAGTGGAAAATGGCAAATGTGATACCTATTTTCAAAACAGGTGACAGGTCCTTAGCTTCGAACTATAGACCAATAAGCCTAACCTCCATAGTGGGAAAATTTATGGAATCAATAATTGCCGAGGCAGTTCGTAGCCACCTTGAAAAGCATAAATTAATCAACGAATCTCAGCATGGTTTTACAAAGGGGCGTTCCTGCCTTACGAATTTATTAACTTTTTTCACTAAGGTATTTGAGGAGGTAGATCATGGTAATGAATATGATATTGTGTATATGGACTTCAGTAAGGCTTTTGACAGGGTCCCACATCAGAGACTATTGAGGAAAATTAAAGCACATGGAATAGGAGGAGAAATTTTTTCCTGGATAGAGGCATGGTTGACAAATAGGCAGCAGAGAGTTTGCATAAATGGGGAGAAATCAGAGTGGGGAAGTGTCACGAGCGGTGTTCCACAGGGGTCAGTGTTGGGCCCCCTGCTGTTCACAATCTACATAAACGACATAGATGAGGGCATAAAGAGCGACATCGGCAAGTTTGCCGATGACACCAAAATAGGCCGTCGAATTCATTCTGACGAGGACATTCGAGCACTCCAGGAAGATTTGAATAGACTGATGCAGTGGTCGGAGAAGTGGCAGATGCAGTTTAATATAGACAAATGCAAAGTTCTAAATGTTGGACAGGACAATAACCATGCCACATATAAACTAAATAATGTAGATCTTAATATTACGGATTGCGAAAAAGATTTAGGAGTTCTGGTTAGCAGTAATCTGAAACCAAGACAACAGTGCATAAGTGTTCGCAATAAAGCTAATAGAATCCTTGGCTTCATATCAAGAAGCATAAATAATAGGAGTCCTCAGGTTGTTCTTCAACTCTATACATCCTTGGTTAGGCCTCATTTAGATTATGCTGCACAGTTTTGGTCACCTTATTACAGAATGGATATAAATTCTCTGGAAAATGTACAAAGGAGGATGACAAAGTTGATCCCATGTATCAGAAACCTTCCCTATGAGGATAGACTAAGGGCCCTGAATCTGCACTCTCTAGAAAGACGTAGAATTAGGGGGGATATGATTGAGGTGTATAAATGGAAGACAGGAATAAATAAAGGGGATGTAAATAGTGTGCTGAAAATATCTAGCCTAGACAGGACTCGCAGCAATGGTTTTAAGTTGGAAAAATTCAGATTCAGGAAGGATATAGGAAAGTACTGGTTTGGTAATAGAGTTGTGGATGAGTGGAACAAACTCCCAAGTACCGTTATAGAGGCCAGAACGTTGTGTAGCTTTAAAAATAGGTTGGATAAATACATGAGTGGATGTGGGTGGGTGTGAGTTAGACCTGATAGCTTGTGCTACCAGGTCGGTTGCCGTGTTCCTCCCTTAAGTCAATGTGACCTGACCTGACTAGGTTGGGTGCATTGGCTTAAGCCGGTAGGAGACTTGGACCTGCCTCGCATGGGCCAGTAGGCCTTCTGCAGTGTTCCTTCGTTCTTATGTTCTTATGTTCTTATGTTCCCTGAATCCCTTCACTAAATATTACCCTGCTCACACTCCAACAGCACGTCAAGTATTAAAAACCATTTGTCTCCATTCACTCCTATCAAACACGCTCACGCATGCCTGCTGGAAGTCCAAGCCCCTCGCACACAAAACCTCCTTTACCCCCTCCCTCCAACCTTTCCTAGGCCGACCCCTACCCCGCCTTCCTTCCACTACAGACTGATACACTCTTGAAGTCATTCTGTTTCGCTCCATTCTCTCTACATGTCCGAACCACCTCAACAACCCTTCCTCAGCCCTCTGGACAACAGTTTTGGTAATCCCGCACCTCCTCCTAACTTCCAAACTACGAATTCTCTGCATTATATTCACACCACACATTGCCCTCAGACATGACATCTCCACTGCCTCCAGCCTTCTCCTCGCTGCAACATTCATCACCCACGCTTCACACCCATATAAGAGCGTTGGTAAAACTATACTCTCATACATTCCCCTCTTTGCCTCCAAGGACAAAGTTCTTTGTCTCCACAGACTCCTAAGTGCACCACTCACCCTTTTTCCCTCATCAATTCTATGATTCACCTTAATATATATATATATATATATATATATATATATATATATATATATATATATATATATATATATTGAGAGAGAGAGAGAGAGAGAGAGAGAGAGAGAGAGAGAGAGAGAGAGAGACTAGGACTTCTATATCATCATTATGTCATCAAGTAACGAGTGACCTCACCTGAATTACACCAGCATCACCTGCGCAGCCAGTAGTAGTGTTGTGTGGAGTGTCAGCACCATCCTTGGTGTAACTAGCAGCAGGAGGCTCCACTGCCTGTACGATCAACAACATGTTACACAAAGATCGTGGAAACTGCCACAGTCCACAAAGATCACATTCAATCTATGTTGTAATAACGTTGCTAGAATTACCGATAACATTTTAGATCAAAGGACACATCTGTAACCAATAAAACATTTTACTACTGCAGCTAAAGAGGAATTTTATTGCCACGATAAAATGTATCGTTATTTGTATAAGTGTACTTTTGCCTATCCTTCAGTCTATCCTTTCTGAGTTTAGTGGTCAAAACAGCTGACAAGGAATTCTATAAAGTATCTCATCTGTGCTGTCAAATGATGAGAACTTAACAGACCAGAATAATTACAACAGCTTAACATGTGGTGATCTTGTCTGGATCTTGGGAGACCGTCAGGGACGTTTTCTTACACCCGCTGCCCCTGTTGACCTACCTAGCAGTAAGTAGGTACCTGCGTGTTAGTCGAGTGTTGCGAGTCTTATTCTGGAGGAAGAAGACGAAAGGGCTCCAGTGAAAAAAACAACTGCAGTGCTTGACGTCCTCTACGCACGGTGCCAATCACGAATTAAATCGGGTATAAGATTTTTGAGATATTGTTGTAATATTGCTAGATATAAAGGGGATACTTACCTAATAGGGGTAGGATAGGGATACTTAGTAGGAGTGAGGATAAAGGGAATACTTACCTTGATAGACTCAGGAGGAGCTGGGGGGTCAGCCAGTAGGTGATGGAGTGATCCCCAGCTGCCATTGTTGGGGGCGGGGGTGACGGAGGCGAGGATACACATAAGGTTATATAATTCGATGTTCTGGAAGGGTTCCACCTGCAGCCCCTGCTGGAGGTCTGCCCCGTAACCCACGAACAACCCCTGTGGGAGAGTGGCAGGAGTCAGACGCTACTCGTGATCAGCAGCAGAAGATATAATATTCATGAAGAAACATTAAACTTGTAAGAGGCATACAGCGCCTGAGGAATGAGAGGTAGCAAGGTTCGATCCCCATTCCTTGAATTAGGATCCTGTCACCAAATCAAAAAGCACGCACTTGAATGTTGGGGGATAAAGCCAGTGTCAGCAGAGGACTGGGGAAATGTTGAGATGAATTAGTCATTACAATGGCGAACGGGACAGCTTCCTTGAGACTGTAAGTGATATAGTTAAGACTGTTGTCTTCCATTATAGTCAAACTACATTTTATGGCATCAATTGTGTTAATGAGCTCCATACTGCCATGTATAGCAACACAGAGATAATAAAGAGGAAGACAATAGAAGTACTGTATAATAGGGCTTATCACTGAGGCTCTCACATATACAAGGGATCCTAAATATATACACAGGCAGCCTGACTTCAGCCACATAATGTAAGTCGGGACCAGAAATTCGGTTAGGTGCGGGGACAAAATCAGGTGTAGGAACAAGGTCAGGTGCAGAAACAAATCAGAAAGGTCCTGGATGGTGAATCAATCCCTGGAAATGAAACTGAGCAACATTGCAGTCCATCCTGGGACAGTGTCAAGCCGAAAAGTCGTGGACTAGCAGTGAATTACTCCGCCACTCTACTGTGATTTGTACTGTAATGTTCTGTTTGAGAGTCAGAGGCAGCAGTCAACAGACACTGGAGAATTAAGGACCGACTCCTACTATAGTTTATGTCAGACTCAGCCAACAGGCATCAGAGGTTGCAAGTTACTACTCACATTCATCTCAGCGTTGTAGTAATCATAACCATGCTGGCCCTTAGCGGGAGGCCGTTTACTGACGTTGGGTCTTAAGTCTTGCACATTGTAGCCAGGGTCCAGGTCCAACACCAGGTGGTCCAGACGTCTGTTGTTGCTGTAGTGGAGTCTCTTAGGCAGGTCCTCCAGACGGAACACCCTCATCCCCTGCAGCTGGCACGACAGCCGCTGCGTCAGGTTCAGCAGCACATCTGAAGCAGTTGTATGCTACAGCAAGAACTGTTAACAGAGTTCACACTTGTGTTGTGAAAAAAAACTTCGAAGTATTATTATTACGTATTGTATTATAGGGAGAGCGCTAAATCCGTAGGAGTTTATTCAGCTTCTGGGAAATAAGAGGCAATCAGGTTCGATCCAAGGGAGAGATAATTGGATTCCTTGGATCAAAATTATTATTATTATTATTATTATTATTATTTAGGGGAAGCGCTAAACGTGATGGTCCTGTTGGCTGCTTACTGGTTTTCTTGAAGACCTCAAGAGAAGCGGCAGAGAAGGATATACCTCGTTATGAAGAGAAATGATGGCACCTTCCTGGGAGTCTTGAAGTGAACCAGACAGCAGCCACCAGGGTCATCCTGACTCACTCTGCCACTAAAATCCCGAGCACGAGGAACAAGTTTATATTCTCACCGTGATGAACTACTGTTGTTTACAAAATCAGTGCAGTTACTGCCATCAACAATCTCAGGGCAAACTATTCCTTCGTTAGTTAGTTTAATATCTTTATTATGCACCCCATACCCATGGTGTGGGCGGTAGTCAAAAGATTACAGAGGTACATAATGGGTCCAGGGATTGGACCCCAAAGTTATGATAGCTGAACTAGTTACAAAGGTAATGAACTCCAGGTAGATCTGGTCACAATCATGGCAAGTTACAAAGTTAATGAATCAGCCTCACTCTTATACATGGTTACAATCATGAACAAATTACAAAGTAATGAGCCACGGATACGTCCACACCCGGTCACAATTTTTACATTCTTCATGAAGAAGTTTGTTGGAGCGCTGCATGACCCATACAAGTTTATCTAGCTTATGGCACCAGTGATACAAAGTGCACATTTGAAAGTTTCCTGGAACGCCTCAATTACTTCGTTGCCAGACGTGTAATAACATTTTTTATATATATAATTTCGCCTCGTCTGTATCGTTACTCATTTTCTGTAGCTTAACATAACCTAGTGTGACCTAACTTCACCTAAGTAAATGATGTGTACAAAGTTACAGAGAATGTTCGGAAACTGACGTTGGGAAACACGTCAAGTAACTGAGGAAGTGAGGTGAGGACATTATACCCATCACAACGCTGCTTCCTGTCACGTGATGTATTACTTGTTTAAGTAAACTTCCTGGTACAGCAAGGTATACGAACCTGGTTTCCAAACTTGGTCAACAAGTTTGGCAGCCAGGGTTCTTGCCTGCTTGTGCGTGTTTTTTTACCAGTTGTATGTGTGTACTTACCTATTTGTGGTTGCAGGGGTCGAATCACAGGTCCTGGCCCCTCTGCCTCTTCGCTGGTCACTACTAGGTCCACTCTCTTCCTGCTCCATGAGCTTTATCGCATCTCTTCTTAAAGCTATGTTTATATCCTGCCTCCACAATATCACCCTCCAAATTATTCTATTCCCGAAGAAATACTTCCTAACATTCCCGTGACTAACCCGAGTCTTCAACTTCCAGTTATGACCTCTTATTGCTGTGTCCCATCTCTGAAACATCCTGTCCCTATCCACCTTGTCAGTTCCTCTCAGTATTTTATATGATATCTTCTGGTAAGATGGTGAATAGTCTGGGACCACGGACACTGATACAGTGTTTCCTTATTGTGCCCAGGGTATCCCTGCTTTTCACCGGGTTTATTTTGCACTTCCTCCCATATCTCTCACTCTAGTAGACTGTTATGACAGTGTGCAGATTTGGGACAAGACCATCAAGTACTTTCCGCTCCAGTCCATATTTAGGACATCAAGGCGTTCCTAGTAATATAAATGCTTTACTGGCTCTATGCGAAAAGTAAATATTAGTCCACACTCCAGAGTGGTGCGAGAGCATACAACAACAACGTTAATATCATAGTTATATACGACTGTGTAGGATGCACTAGCCATTGTTATTACTGCTCGAGTTCCTGCTCTCCTCTAGGAACGTGTCCGGATGCTAGTGAAAGACTCCATATGGTATAAACCTTGGTAGATGATACCAACAAACTGGTTTTAAAAGACAGGTGAGCAATGGGACCTTGATCACTTCTAACACACAGTTTAAAAATAATATTATATATAGGCGGAAAGTGAGTTGTGAATGAATCTCGTTCTCTTGCAACCTTCTTCTCAACCATAGGATCTAACCTCGCCAGTAAAATCCCGCGTACCAACACTCGTGCCGAGGACTACCTAGATGGGAATTTCCCAAATTCCTTCTATCTTGTACCAACTGAGCCCACGGAAGTCACTGCGATTATAAAGTCACTTAAAAATAACTCAGGGAATCTGTCTCACGTCCCACCATTATTGTACGAGAGAGCAGCCCATGTCCTTTCGCATGCTGTTACATTACTTTTTAACAAGTCACTAGAAACTAGAAATTTCCCGACACTACTCAAGACAGCAAGGGTTACACCAGTACATAAAGGTGGTGACCCTACAGATGTAAACAACTATAGGTCAATATCAAACTTACCATTGTTGTCCAAATTCTTCGTGAAACTCGTGCACAGGAGACTATATTCATTTATAACGACACAAAACATACTCAAGCCCTGCCAATTTGGATTCAGGAAAAATAAAAACACTAATGATGCAATTATACAAATGCAAGATCTGCTTTACACAGCATTCGAAAAGAACGAATATCCGCTAGGAATTTTTAATGACCTAAGAAAAGCGTTTGACACAGTAGACCACGGCATCCTACTCAACAAACTTGACCATTATGGTATAAGAGGCCATGTGCTTGCAAATTTCAAATCCTACCTTATTAATAGGTATCAGTATGTCACCATTAAAGACACAGCATCAACAACACAGCCACTTGATACTGAAGTTCCGCAGGGAAGTGTCCTTGGTCCCCTGCTCTTCCTCATTTACATCAATGATCTTCCAAACTTATCCCAACACCTGAAACCCATTCTCTTTGCTGACGACACGACTTATGTCATATCCCACCCTATTCTTTCCACCCTCAACACCATTGTTAACGAGGAGCTGTTCAAAATATCGACTTGGATGACAGCCAACAAACTTACACTTAACAAAACCTACTACATTATGTTTGGTAGCAGAGCAGGTGTTGCGCAACTTAACATTAAGATAGACAACACTCTAATTGCCAGACATAATGACGGCAAATTCCTAGACCTATACCTCGACAACAACCTGAAACCCATTCTCTTTGCTGACGACACGACTTATGTCATCTCTCACCCTAATCTTGCCACCCTCAACACCATTGTTAACGAGGAGCTGATCAAAATATCGACTTGGATGACAGCCAATAAACTTACGCTTAACACTGACAAAACCTACTATATTATGTTTGGTAGCAGAGCAGGAGATGCACAAATTAACATTAAGATTGACAACACTCTAATTACCAGACATAATGAGGGCAAATTCCTAGGCCTATACCTTGACAACAACCTGAATTTCAGCACCCATATCCAACATATAACCAAAAAAGTATCCAAAACGGTTGGGATCCTCTCCAAGATACGATACTACGTGCCGCAAAATGCCCTTCTCACACTATACCACTCACTTATTTATCCATACCTCACCTATGCTATTTGTGCTTGGGGATCAACTGCAGCAACACACCTAAAGCCAATAATAACCCAACAAAAAGCTGCAGTAAGAATAATCACTAAATCCCATCCCTGGCAACTCCCCCCCACTCTTCATAGATCTAAACTTACTCCCAGTTTAGTACATCCACACTTACTACTGTGCAATCTACATCTACAGGGCCTTAAACTCTAATATCAACCTTGACCTAAAACGCTTTCTTGATAGTTGTGACAGAACCCACAGGCATAACACCAGACACAAACATCTCTACGACATTCCCCGTGTCCGACTAAACCTTTACAAAAATTCAATGTATGTCAAAGGCCCTAAAATCTGGAACACCCTACCTGAGAACTCTAGAACTGCAGACACATTCATCACCTTCAAAACTACCATTAGAAAACTTCTTATCTCCCTGATACACCCCGTCAACTAACTACACGAATACCACCTGGTGGTTCACACTTACACTCACTCACCCATTTGACCATAAACAGAAATATTAATCTCAATCTTAAAATAATGAATCCTGTGATTCTCCAATACTGAAACTATGTACTGTGCCAAAACAAAAGCATTCACATTGCTAAACTCACAAACTAGTATTTAGTCACTCAGCCATAATACCAACTTACCTCATAATTTGTAATATTTTAAAATTAAGAATTAAACTAAGTCTGCCCGAAATGCCTAGCCATGCTAGGTGTTCTAGTGGTACACTCTGTAATCATTATTTTACTACATGTAAACCACACAATAACCAAATTCTGTAAACTCAGCATTGTAATCCTTATAGAGAATAAACTTTGAACCTGAATTTCAGCACCCATATCCAACATAACCAAAAAAGTATCCAAAACGGTTGGAATCCTCTCCAAGATACGATACTACGTGCCGCAAACTGCCCTTCTCACACTATACCATTCACTCATTTATCCATACCTCACCTATGCAATTTTTGTGCTTGGAGATCAACTGCAGCAACACACCTATAACCAATAACCCAACAAAAAGCAGCAGTAAGAATAATCACTAAATCCCATCCCTAGCAACACCATCCCCCCCACTATTCATAGATCTAAACTTACTCCCTGTTCAGTACATCCACACTTACTACTGTGCAATCTACATCTACAGGACCTTAAATTCTAATATTAACCTTGACCTAAAACGCTTTCTTGATAGTTGTGACAGGACCCACAGGCATAACACCAGACACAAACATCTCTGTGACATTCCCCGTGTTCGACTAAACCTTTACAAAAATTCTATGTATGTCAAAGGGCCTAACACTGCTGACACATTCGTCACCTTCAAAACTACCGATAGACAACATCTTATCTCCCTGATACACCCCGACAACTAACTACATGAAAACCACCTGTTCACACTTACACTCACCCACTTGTCTATAATCACGGAAATACGAATCTTAATCATAAAATAATGAATCCTAACTAGTCATAAGTTTGCCTGTGATACTACAGTGTAGAACCTGTGTATTGTGCCAAAACAAAAGCATTTACATTGCTAAACTCACAAACTATAATGTAGTCACTTAGCCTTAATACCAACTTACTCCATAATCTATGTTAATTTAGAGTTAAGAATTACTCTAAGTCTGCCCGAAATGCCTAGCCATGCTAGGTGTCCTAGTGGCCCCCTCTGTAATTAGTATCTTATAACATGTAAACCACACAATACCCAAAACCTGTAAACCCCACATTGTAATCTTTATAGAGAATAAACTTGATTGATTGATATATACTTGTTATTTTTAAACTGTGCGTTAGAAGTGGTGAGAGTCCTACGACCGAAATGTTATCTAATAAATACGCCCTAGTGTTTGTTTACATGTCTTTTTAAACCAAGACTCTTGATCCGGGGAAATGACCCTACGGTTTTAGCGCTCCCCCTCCCCCCGTGAATGTAATAATCTGACTCCTCATCATTTGTTAGCAGGAACGAGATTCCAATTATTCACGTAGATCGAATATAAAGGTCATATATATATATATATATATATATATATATATATATATATATATATATATATATATATATATATATATATATATATATATATATATATATATATATATATACATACATACATATGAGGAGTCAGATATATAGGTAGTAGGTTGGTAGACAGCAACCACCCAGGGAGGTACTACCGTCCTGCCAAGTGAGTATAAAACGAAAGCCTGTAAAAGTTTTACATGATGGTAGGATTACTGTGTCTTTTGTCTGTCTCATAAATATGCAAGATTACAGGCACGTCTTGCTACTTCTGCTTACAGTTTGGTCACACTACACATACATGTACACGTTTATTTATACACACTCATCTGAGTTTTCTTTGATTTTATTTTAATAGTTCTTGTTCTTATTACTTTTCCTTTTATATCCATGGGGAAGTGGAATAAGAATCTTTCCTCCGTAAGCCATGCGTGTTGTAAAAGTCAACTAAAATGCCGGGAACAATGGGCTAGTAAACCCTTTTCCTGTAATAATGGCTAAAAAGTATAATAAGAAGAAAATTGTCAAAGTGGGAAGTCTGAATGTGCGTGGATGTTGTGCGAATGGTAAGAAAGATATGATTGTGGATGTTATGAATGAGAAGAAGCTGGATGTCCTGGCTTTAAGTGAAACAAAGCTGAAGGGGGTGGGGGAGTTTCAGTGGAGAAAAATAAATGGGATTAGGTCAGGGTTTTCAAATAGTGATAAGATAGAGATAAGATAGGGCAGGAAAAGAGGGAGTATAAATGTATTAATTCAAGGATTATGTGGAGTAAAATAAAGGTTGGATGTGAGAAGTGGGTTATAGTAAGCGTATATGCACCTGGAGAGGAGAGAAGTGTAGAGGAGAGAAAGAGATTTTGGGAAATGTTGAGTGAATGCGTGGGGAGGTTTGAACCAAGTGTGAGAGTACTTGCGGTTGGGGATTTCAATACTAAAGTGGGCAAAAATGTTGTGGAGGGAGTAGTAGGTAAATTTGGGGTGCCAGGGGTAAATGAAAATGGGGAGCCTTTAATTGAGCTATGTGTAGAAAGAGGTTTGGTAATAAGTAATATATATTTTATGAAAAAGAGGATAAATATACAAGGTATGATACAGCACATAATGAAAGTAGTTTGTTAGATTATGTATTGGTCGATAAAAGGTTGATGGGTAGACTCCAAAATGTACACGTTTATAGAGGGGCAACTGATATATCGGATCATTATTTAGTTGTAGCTACAGTTAGAGTAAGAGGTAGATGGGAAAAGAGGAAAATGGCAACAAGAGGGAGGTGAAAGTGTATAAACTAAGGGAGGAGGATGTTCGGGTGAGATATCAGCAACTATTGGCAGAAAGGTGGGCTGGTGCAAGTATGAGTAGTGGGGGGGGGGGAGTTGAAGAGGGTTGGAATAGTTTTAAAAATGCAGTATTAGAATGTGGGGCAGAAGTTTGCGGTTATAGGAGGGTGGTTGCAGTAGGAAAGAGGAGTGATTGGTGGAATGATGAGGTAAAGGGTGTGATAAAAAAGAAAAAGGTAGCTTTTGAGAGGTTTTTGCAAAGCAAAAGTGTTATAAGAAGAGCAGAGTATATGGAGAGTAAAAGAAAGGTGAAGAGAATGGTGAGAGAGTGCAAAAGGAAAACAGATGATAGAGTGGGAGAGGCAATGTCAAGAAATTTTAATGAAAATAAGAAAAAAAATTGGAGTGGTTAAACAAGTTAAGAAAGCCTAGGGAACGTATGGATTTGTCAGTTAAAAACAGAGTAGGGGAGTTAGTAGATGGGGAGATGGAGGTATTGGGTAGATGGCGAGAATATTTTGAGGAACTTTTAAATGTCGACGAAGAAAGGGAGGCGGTAATTTCATGCACTGGCCATGGAGGTATACCATCTTTTAGGAGTGAAGTAGAGCAGGATGTGAGTGTGGGGCAGGTGCGTGAGGCATTAGGTAGAATGAAAGGGGGTAAAGCAGCTGGAACTGATGGGATCATGACAGAAATGTTAAAAGCAGGGGGGATATAGTGTTGGAGTGGTTGGTACTTTTGTTTAATAAATGTATGAAAGAGAGGGAAGGTATCTAGGGATTGGCGGAGAGCATGTATAGTGCCTTTATATAAAGGGAAGGGGGACAAAAGAGATTGTAAAAATTATAGAGGAATAAGTTTACTGAGTATACCAGGAAAAGTGTACGGTAGGGTTATAATTGAAAGAATTAGAGGTAAGACAGAATGTAGGATTGCGGATGAGCAAGGAGGTTTTAGAGTGGGTAGGGGATGTGAAGATCAAGTGTTTAAATTGAAGCATATATGTGAACAGTATTTAGATAAAGGTAGGGAAGTTTTTATTGCATTTATGGATTTAGAAAAGGCATATGATAGAGTGGATAGAGGAGCAATGTGGCAGATGTTGCAAGTATATGGAATAGGTGGTAAGTTACTAAATGCTGTAAAGAGTTTTTATGAGGATAGTGAGGCTCAGGTTAGGGTGTGTAGAAGAGAGGGAGACTACTTCCCGGTAAAAGTAGGTCTTAGACAGGGATGTGTAATGTCACCATGGTTGTTTAATATATTTATAGATGGGGTTGTAAAAGAAGTAAATGCTAGGGTGTTCGGGAGAGGGGTGGGATTAAATTATGGGGAATCAAATACAAAATGGGAATTGACACAGTTACTTTTTGCTGATGATACTGTGCTTATGGGAGATTCTAAAGAAAAATTGCAAAGGTTAGTGGACGAGTTTGGGAGTGTGTGTAAAGGTAGAAAGTTGAAAGTGAACATAGAAAAGAGTAAGGTGATGAGGGTATCAAATGATTTAGATAAAGAAAAATTGGATATCAAATTGGGGAGGAGGAGTATGGAAGAAGTGAATGTTTTCAGATATTTGGGAGTTGACGTGTCGGCGGATGGATTTATGAAGGATGAGGTTAATCATAGAATTGATGAAGGAAAAAAGGTGAGTGGTGCGTTGAGGTATATGTGGAGACAAAAAACGTTATCTATGGAGGCAAAGAAGGGAATGTATGAAAGTATAGTAGTACCAACACTCTTATATGGGTGTGAAGCTTGGGTTGTAAATGCAGCAGCGAGGAGGCGGTTGGAGGCAGTGGAGATGTCCTGTCTAAGGGCAATGTGTGGTGTAAATATTATGCAGAAAATTCGGAGTGTGGAAATTAGGAGGTGTGGAGTTAATAAAAGTATTAGAGGGCTGAAGAGGAGTTGTTGAGGTGGTTTGGTCATTTAGAGAGAATGGAGCATAGTAAAATGACTTGGAGAACGTATAAATCTGTAGGGGAAGAAAGGCCGGGTAGAGGTCGTCCTCGAAAATGTTGGAGGGAGAAAGTAGAGGAGGTTTTGTGGGCGAAGGGCTTGGATTTCTAGCATGCGTGCGTGAGCGTGTTAGGTAGGAGTGAATGGAGACGAATGGTTTTAGGGACCTGACGAGCTGTTGGAGTGTGAGGTGAGTAATATTTAGTGAAGGAATTCAATTTTTATATAGCCGGACTTGAGTCCTGGAAATGGGAAGTACAATGCCTGCACTTTAAAGGAGGGGTTTGGGATATTAGCAGTTTGGAGGGATATGTTGTGTATCTTTATACGTATATGCTTCTAAACTGTTGTATTCTGAGCACCTCTGCAAAAACAGTGATTATGTGTGAGTGAGGTGAAAGTGTTGAATGATGATGAAAGTATTTTCTTTTTGGGGATTTTCTTTCTTTTTGGGTCACCCTGCCTCGGTGGGAGACGGCCGACTTGTTAATATACATATATATATATATATATATATATATATATATATATATATATATATATATATATATATATATATATATATGTCGTGCCGAATATGTAAAACTGGTCAATTAGCAAGAACTCGTTTAAAATTAAGTCCTTTGTAAAATTTTCTCTTATACGTTTAAAGATATATTTTTTTCATTAATGTTAATGTAAAAAAAATTTTAATTTTGCACCAAAGGAATCTTAGAAAACTTACCTAACCTTATTATAACAAGAGCAATTTATTTTAGCCTAACCCAACTAAATATATTTTAGATTTGTTTACAATAATTTAATACTAAACAAACACAGTGAAATATATTTTTTTCGTTAGGTTCAGAATGATTTTGGCGAAATTATTGCATACACAAATTTTCACTTGTCCTATATGGCAAGATGAAGCGTTGCTATTTAAGCCAAGATCGCAAGTTCTGCCTATTCGGCACGACATATATATATATATATATATATAAATAATATATATATATATATATATATTAGCAAATGAGAGAGTGGGTGAGATGTTATCAACAAATTTTGTTGAAAATAAGAAAAAGTTTTGGAGTGAGATTAACAAGTTAAGAAAGCCTAGAGAACAAATGGATTTGTCAGTTAAAAATAGGAGAGGAGAGTTATTAAATGGAGAGTTAGAGGTATTGGGAAGATGGAGGGAATATTTTGAGGAATTGTTAAATGTTGATGAAGATAGGGAAGCTGTGATTTCGTGTATAGGGCAAGGAGGAATAACATCTTGTAGGAGTGAGGAAGAGCCAGTTGTGAGTGTGGGGGAAGTTCGTGAGGCAGTAGGTAAAATGAAAGGGGGTAAGGCAGCCGGGATTGATGGGATAAAGATAGAAATGTTAAAAGCAGGTGGGGATATAGTTTTGGAGTGGTTGGTGCAATTATTTAATAAATGTATGGAAGAGGGTAAGGTACCTAGGGATTGGCAGAGAGCATGCATAGTTCCTTTGTATAAAGGCAAAGGGGATAAAAGAGAGTGCAAAAATTATAGGGGGATAAGTCTGTTGAGTATACCTGGTAAAGTGTATGGTAGAGTTATTATTGAAAGAATTAAGAGTAAGACGGAGAATAGGATAGCAGATGAACAAGGAGGCTTTAGGAAAGGTAGGGGGTGTGTGGACCAGGTGTTTACAGTGAAACATATAAGTGAACAGTATTTAGATAAGGCTAAAGAGGTCTTTGTGGCATTTATGGATTTGGAAAAGGCGTATGACAGGGTGGATAGGGGGGCAATGTGGCAGATGTTGCAAGTGTATGGTGTAGGAGGTAGGTTACTGAAAGCAGTGAAGAGTTTTTACGAGGATAGTGAGGCTCAAGTTAGAGTATGTAGGAAAGAGGGAAATTATTTCCCAGTAAAAGTAGGCCTTAGACAAGGATGTGTGATGTCACCGTGGTTGTTTAATATATTTATAGATGGGGTTGTAAGAGAAGTAAATGCGAGGGTCTTGACAAGAGGCGTGGAGTTAAAAGATAAAGAATCACACACAAAGTGGGAGTTGTCACAGCTGCTCTTTGCTGATGACACTGTGCTCTTGGGAGATTCTGAAGAGAAGTTGCAGAGATTGGTGGATGAATTTGGTAGGGTGTGCAAAAGAAGAAAATTAAAGGTGAATACAGGAAAGAGTAAGGTTATGAGGATAACAAAAAGATTAGGTGATGAAAGATTGAATATCAGATTGGAGGGAGAGAGTATGGAGGAGGTGAATGTATTCAGATATTTGGGAGTGGACGTGTCAGCGGATGGGTCTATGAAAGATGAGGTGAATCATAGAATTGATGAGGGAAAAAGAGTGAGTGGTGCACTTAGGAGTCTGTGGAGACAAAGAACTTTGTCCTTGGAGGCAAAGAGGGGAATGTATGAGAGTATAGTTTTACCAACGCTCTTATATGGGTGTGAAGCATGGGTGATGAATGTTGCAGCGAGGAGAAGGCTGGAGGCAGTGGAGATGTCATGTCTGAGGGCAATGTGTGGTGTGAATATAATGCAGAGAATTCGTAGTTTGGAAGTTAGGAGGAGGTGCGGGATTACCAAAACTGTTGTCCAGAGGGCTGAGGAAGGGTTGTTGAGGTGGTTCGGACATGTAGAGAGAATGGAGCGAAACAGAATGACTTCAAGAGTGTATCAGTCTGTAGTGGAAGGAAGGCGGGGTAGGGGTCGGCCTAGGAAAGGTTGGAGGGAGGGGGTAAAGGAGGTTTTGTGTGCGAGGGGCTTGGACTTCCAGCAGGCATGCGTGAGCGTGTTTGATAGGAGTGAATGGAGACAAATGGTTTTTAATACTTGACGTGCTGTTGGAGTGTGAGCAAAGTAACATTTATGAAGGGATTCAGGGAAACCGGCAGGCCGGACTTGAGTCCTGGAGATGGGAAGTACAGTGCCTGCACTCTGAAGGAGGGGTGTTAATGTTGCAGTTTAAAAACTGTAGTGTAAAGCACCCTTCTGGCAAGACAGTGATGGAGTGAATGATGGTGAAAGTTTTTCTTTTTCGGGCCACCCTGCCTTGGTGGGAATCGGCCAGTGTGTTAATAAAAAAATGTTGTGGAGAAATTTTCTCCAGGAGGGGGGTATCAGCCCCCTTTCAGCCCCCTTCAGCCCTTTCAGCCCTGAGGGGCCACTCAGAAGGGGCGAGCGTCTTGTTTACTGCTAGAGTGAGTAATTGATCACAGATGCTATGCGTAGTCAAATGACCTCTGCTCCTTGCAGCGGTGTTGCAAAGTGTATTTTATAAGAGTCAGTACATCTCTTACTTAGCAAGACAATTAAGGAAAATCCTGCTCCCACTTTATTACCATAGTAAAGATAGTGTACATTGTTGTCTCTGCTTAAGACAGCAAGAAACAAACATTCTGCTTTGCTTCATCGAGGAGGTGACAAGGATGCAAGGTACTAGGTCAGCGTTTTTTTTTTTTTTGTGCTGGGGGCAGTGACGGCATGGAGAGCTGTGGCGTGTGGCAGACTAACTTTGACTCTACTAAGAGTGACACTGACGCCAGGATAACCAACAAAGAACACTGATCTGTGCGTTAGTGTGAATAAAGTGTCTCACAAAACACAATAAACACTTAAGAGAAGTGTGATCAGCTTCTCTTGTGATACATTGTGAACAATAAAGACAAATCTTGTGGAACATAGTGTACCAGTGTGCGTTTCCTAGACAATGGAAGACGTGGACATCCAAGGACACTTCAGCTTCTATCAAGTCACCGATATCTGTCGAAGGTGTTGAGAACACCATAGCTCACGTTACAAAGAGCAAGGTATGTTACGAATTTCTTGTAGATCGGGGGATTGCGCAATTCTTGAGTCACAAGGAGTTTGTAATCAACCTATAATCGGCAGTAAGGTGTGGACTTTTGAGTCCAAACAAGTAAGTATTTCGTCAGCCATCATCGAATGAAATATGCTGACATAACACCCCCTAGGGGTAATTTATACTTACAAATTGTATCTCTTGACAGCCCACTGTTGTGATGGTTTCGACAGCTTCTAGACCTCGTCTGCAGGGGCGGCTGTGTAGACGATTTGCTGTCATTTATCAGCTAAGTGTTCATTATATATAGTTATAATAAACACAGCAGGTAAGGCCAAAAATCTCAACAGAGTTTTGGTCGTGCTCGAACCGGATAAAGACCACACTGTGGTCCAAATATGTTGTACTACAGTGTACAAATAACCTATGAGCCAAGGTCCTTCGAAAAAAGCTGTAAAACTAGTGTTTTACAATATAAATCAGTATAAATGAGTCCCTCCAGACTCAATCACAGAGAATGGGCAGCCAAAAGAAAACGGGCGCTCACCCAGCGTTCACCCAAAAGAAAACGGGCGCTCACCCAGCAGACACCCAAAGAAAACGGGAGCTGGGTGACTCACCCACGTCCTGCATCCACTGCTCCAATCTGGAGAAATCGCTGATTAAGACAACACAAGTGATGTTGTTTGTCTGAGTGTATATATACACAGTGTTTATAATGTTTATAGACAGAAATTAAGAGACAAGATTGTGTTAAAGTTTGTTTCTTATAGATCTACCTGTTATATTAAAGGAACTTATATATAAAGTGTAAGCTTTCAAATATATATTAACAGTGAAATTTATATATGTGTAAGTAATATTCACGTGTGATTACAGTTATACAGTGACATTTATAGTGTATAGTGAATGAAGTGTATAACATCGTTATTTACGATTAATCATCATGGTCAGGCTGACACAGCAAACTCTAAGCCATAAACACCAGACACATGTACCCTGTACCCTTCATGGTCATTGACCCTGAGGTTAAGCTTAGTGGGTCAGTAGTGTCTGACTCGATTATTGCTGACTTAAGCATAACAAAAACTCAGCTGTCTATAGCAGTACAGTGTTTTTTAAACACTCTAAGTGTGGTGCTAGAATTTTCAGTATACCATTAAAATGGCTTGTTTGAAAACTCAGTTTCAGTCTTTACAGACTAAGATTACACAATTAGAAAATCTAATTTCAGTCTGTCTAGGATTAACTCAAGATACAAACATAGATTTTGATGATCTTGAGGTCAAGTTTGAATTATTTACACAACGTCTGGAAATAATTAATTCAGACTATACACATTATGAAAATAAATTTCTTGAATCAGATCCATCTGAGGATGAAATTAAAAATGTTTTGGATACTTTTAGTGATCAACAATTAAGGTGGACAGGAGTACAGGCTATCTGCCGTAAAACTCTGTCACAGAGACCTACTACTAGTGGTCAAACACCTGTTACACCTGTAACAACAACAAGTGTCCCATTACCAAGCTTACCTACATTGTCATTACCTATTTTCCAAGGTCATAATTATGAAGAATTCATTAGTGGTTTTCAATCCATAGTAAATTCACGAACTGACATAGATGAGATTGCTAAGTTCAATTACCTTAAATGTCTTGTGAAGGGAGAACCCTATGAACTGATTAAGTCATTTCCGGTGGTTAAAGGTAATTATCAAATAGCCTTACGTGTCTTAGCAGACAATTACTTCGATGCTGACAAGGCTAGAGTTAGACATGCAGTCTTAATATCAAGCTTGAAGCCACCCAAACATTGTTTTTCAGACTTACAGGCATTTAGAATCACATTAGACAATAGTCTCAGATCTCTAGGTGCTAAATATGACCTAAGACAATGTGATTGGTTTATCAGTGGTATTGTACAGGATAAGTTGTCACCACAAACTATTGAACGATTAAATATTATGTTCAATAAACGCTATTTCACTTGTGAAGAAATTAGCAATGGTTTACAAACAATAGTTTCATGCATGCAAGCAACGAGACAAGATGAAAAATCCACAAATCCAGTGGATAATAAACCTTCAACTCAGTATAAAAAGAGTATACCTACTCCCACTAAACCACATAATGGGAAATCCCATATAGGCATTTATCAAGCTGTGAATACAACAGACAGTAAACAAACTGTCATACATAAACGTACTCCAAAATGTGTACTTTGTGATGGAACACATTGGGCACAGTATTGTATTCAATACACATCAATGGAGGCACGTAAACAACGTGTTCATCAGCTGAAAAGATGCATCAAGTGTTTAGGTGAACACAAGGGAGGAAAATGCTCACTGAAGAAGTGTTTTAAATGCAAGGGTATGCATCATACAGCATTATGCCCAAATACTTTTGCTGAACAGCAGCAGACTTCCACAGAATCAGGAAGTCAACAAGCAACAGCATTAAATGTGAGAGATAAGTTTAAAGCAACTGCTCTCCCGATAGCTCGAGTTGAGTTATCTAATAAATTACACAAAACCAATGTGCTAACACTATTTGATCAAGGCTCACAAAGGTCCTTCATAAGAAGATCAGTGTTGCAGAAACTGAATAAACAACCCTATGCCAAAATACAGTTAGATATAGCTGGTTTTTTCCACAATTCTGGTAAACAGACATATGACCTAGCCAAAATCACTGTTGGTCTAGGAAACAGGAAAAAGACAGTAGAAGCTGTGGTAGTAGATGATTTGCCTAAGTCTGTGCAGATCCAGGGATTAAAAGAAACAGTTGCAGCACTGAAAGCAGCTAAGGTCAAGTTAGCCTGTCCTGACATACAGACGGACACAATTAGTCCAATTGATTTAATCATTGGAAGTGATTATTATCACTGTTTTGTGCAAAATATAGTAAGTAAACATGATGTTCACTTGCTGAAAACAGCAGGAGGCCACATGATATGTGGTCCCATTCCCTCTCAAAGTGGGAAAGAAGCTGATATTGATTCAGTGGAAAATGTACTAGTTACGAGAATAACCGCTGATCATGTACCACAGCAAAAATTATCATTACTGGAAGAAATGAATGAACCAGTTGATAAGTTGTGGGATTTAGATGCGATAGGTATTGATGTAAATAAACCAAGCCCACAAGAGTCTCAGACTTATAACCAATATTTGGACACTGTCAAATATAAAGATGGACAGTATTGGGTTAGGTTACCATGGAAATTAAATCCACCACATCTGCCTAGCAATTATCGCATGGCTTTCGGACAGATGAAAGCACAAATACATGAGCTCAGGAAGAATCCAGAGCTACTGACTGTCTATGATAATATCATACAAGAACAGTTGGACAATAAATTCATTGAGGAAATAGTCGAAGATAAGTTGAAGACAAACGCTCATTATCTCCCGCACCATGGAGTCAGAAAAGATTCTGAAACCACTCCACTACGTGTTGTATATAATTGCAGCGCACGTGCAAATAAAGATGTAGCAAGTCTTAATGACTGTCTGATGACCGGACCCTCACTAACTGAGAAGCTTGGAGACGTGCTTATGAAATTTCGCACAAACCCATATGCCTACACGGCTGATATTTCCAAAGCTTTCTTAAGAGTAGGACTACAAGAAATAGATAGAGATTATACTCGATTCTTGTGGCCTGAAAATCCACATGATCCTCAAAGTCCTGTGAAAACTTATCGTTTCAAATCAGTATTATTTGGTGCAACATCCTCTCCATTCTTACTAGAAGCTACTCTAAATACACATTTGAAGAAATCTGAAAGTCCCTTCAAAGAAGTCTTAAAGAAAAGTTTCTATGTGGACAATCTTCAAGGTACTGTGAATAAAGAGGAGGATTTGAAATCCTTATACAGAGAAGCTAACAAGGAGATGAAAGAAGCAAATATGCCTCTAAGGATGTGGAATACAAATTCAAAGCAATTAAGGGAACTTATCAAAGAAGATTTCCCTGAAACTGAAATTCCTGATTGCAACAATATGCTGGGACTTAATTGGAACACACAGGAAGATACTTTGAGTCTCAAAAAGATAAACAATAAATCATGCAGTACACTCACTAAACGTAGTTTACTGTCAGAGGTATCACAATGTTTTGATCCTCTAGGACTCGTCTCACCAATTACCATAAAAGGTAAAATGCTTATGCAAGATGCATGGAAACTCAAAATTGGATGGGATGAGAACTTGCCTCTAGAAATGAGTCAAGCATGGGATGAAATATCCAGGGAGTTTAAACAACTTCATCAAATTAAATTTCCCAGACAAATAGGTCAAGAGGGAAACAAGTACACATTACATGTGTTCTGTGATGCGTCAACCAGAGGTTATGGCGCTGTAGCTTACATGAGTAATGCTGAAGGAAGTACACTAATTACTTCAAAGGCCAGGGTAGCACCCTTGAAGGTCAGAACAGTACCACAATTGGAACTGACAGCACTCTATGTAGGTACAAAATTAGCTGTCTATCTCAACAAAGTACTTGATCATCTCACTATTGAGAAAACCGTGATCTGGAGTGATAATGAAGCAGTTCTCCAGTGGTTAAGAAATAATAAGAGTAAGTTGGTCTATGTACAGAACAGAGTAGCAGAAATAAAAGAGATGCAGAGAGATTATCTCTTTCTTCACGTCTCTACCCAAGAGAATCCAGCTGACATGTTGTCACGTGGTGTCCCACTCAAGAAATTTGTGGATAATAAATTATGGCTCCACGGACCGAACTGGCTCTCTAATGAAAATAACTGGCCTCAGCAAAAAGCTCACATTATGCCAGAAGAAACAGTCTGCTTGAACACAGCAGAAATAAGTTGTGTAAATACTGCAGACACAACAGAAATAGTCATTGATGGATCTAAATACTCATCTTTGGGTAAACTCTTAAGAGTTACAGCTCTTGTCTTTAAATTCATTAAAGGAATAAAACCTGATTATGAATGTCTTGAACCCATTAAATACTGGGTGAAACTAATACAGAAAGATGTTTTCTCTACAGAATATAAATTTCTAGAAACACAAGATAAATCCCCAAAGAAACCTGTTATGATTAATTCTTTAGGACTTTATCTCGACTCAGAAAAGATTATAAGATGTCGAGGAAGAATTCATAATTCTTCACTACCTAAAGAAGCCATACATCCAATATTGATCCCCAAGAATCATTGGCTAACAAAACTGATTGTGCAAAACGCCCACAGTAACGTGTTACATGGTGGGGTAGCTGACACACTTTGTCATATACGACAATCCTACTGGATACCTCAAGGTCGACAAAGTGTGAAAAAACAAATAAAGGACTGTATTACTTGTCGTCACTACGATATGCGAGTATGTCAGTATCCAGGTCCACCTCCATATCCCTCTGAAAGAGTTTGTCATATCACTCCATTTGAGGTGACAGGTGTAGATTACACTGGACCAATAATTTTAACCAAAACAGTTGACAAAGTTCCCATCAAGGTGTACATCTGTTTGTTCACTTGTGCTACAACTAGAGCAGTACATCTAGAAGTAGCCACTGACATGTCTGCTGAAACCTTTATCAAATTATTCAGAAGGTTTGCAGCCAGAAGGGCATGTCCCAGACTGATGATTTCAGATAATGCAACGAACTTTGTTGCTGGTGCTGCTTATATAAGCAAGATCTTTGATCAACCAGAAGTACAACAGATGCTGAATCAACGCAGATGTCGTTGGAGATACATTCCTCCTAAATCTCCATGGCACGGCGGATTTTATGAAAGAATGATCGGCATTGTAAAACGTTGTTTAAGGAAGACTCTTCATCGTCAGAGAATAGACTTAGAAGAATTCCGTACAGTTGTGACTGAAATAGAAAATAGAGTCAACAACAGACCTCTAACTTATGTTACCGATGATCTGGACAATTTAGAAGTGTTAAGTCCATCTCATTTACTCCATGGCAGAAGGCTCGAACCTGTTCCTCCCATGAATGATAAAGAAATCATAGAGGATCCTACTTATTTCGAACCTGAGCAACTCAGACGTAAATTCAAACACCTTAATAAAGTGATTGAACGTTGGGAGAAAATTTGGCGAGAAGACTATCTCACCTCATTGAGAGAACACTTCTATGGAGCTGGTGTTCCTGAAAATCATAAGTCCTTAAGACCTGGTGACATAGTGATTATCGACAATGATGGTCCGAGGTCCCAATGGCCACTTGGAAAAATTGTGACCATATATCCTGATGCAAATGGAATCATCAGGACAGTTGATGTTTTGAGCAAAGGTGTAGTGAATAAGCGGACAATAAATAAACTAGTGCCGTTAGAATTACACAGTGTTGAAAACAAAATTAGTGATTCTCCAGAAACCACACAGACTAAAGCTGTTCAGAAAAGACAAGCAGCAGTGGTGGCGAGTGAGAAAATCAAATTAATGTTAAGTGATGAATAGTTCACCTGCAGCGAACCTCCGCCGCCCCCCAGTGTGGAGAAATTTTCTCCAGGAGGGGGGTATCAGCCCCCTTCAGCCCCCCTCAGCCCCTTTCAGCCCTGAGGGGCCACTAGAAGGGGCGAGCGTCTTGTTTACTGCTAGAGTGAGTAATTGATCACAGATGCCGTATGCGTAAGTCAAGTGACCTCTGCTCCTTGCAGGGGTGTTGCAACGTGTATTTTTATAAGAGACAGTACATCTCTTACTTAGCAGGACAATTAAGGAAAATCCTGCTCCCACTTTATTACCATAGTAAAGATAGTGTACATTGTTGTCTATGATTAAGACAGCAAGAAACAAACATTCTGCTTTGCTTCATCGAGGAGGTGACAAGGATGCAAGGTACTAGGTCAGCGTTTTTTTTTTGTGCCAGGGCAGTGACGGCATGGAGCGCTGTAGCGTCTGGCAGATTACTTTTGACTCTAGAGAGAGTCACACTGACGCCAGGATAACCAACAAAGAACACTGATCTGTGCGTTAGTGTGAATAAAGTGTCTCGCAGAACACGATAAACACTTAAGAGAAGTGTGATCAGCTTCTCTTGTGATACATTGTGAACAATAAAGACAAATCTTGTGGAACATAGTGTACCAGTGTGCGTTTCCTAGACAATGGAAGACGTGGACATCCAAGGACACTTCAGCTTCTATCAAGTCACCGATATCTGTCGAAGGTGTTGAGAACACCATAGCTCACGTTACAAAGAGCAAGGTATGTTACGAATTTCTTGTAGATCGGGGGATTGCGCAATTCTTGAGTCACAAGGAGTTTGTAATCAACCTATAATCGGCAGTAAGGTGTGGACTTTTGAGTCCAAACAAGTAAGTATTCGTCAGCCATCATCGAATGAAATATGCTGACATAACACCCCCTAGGGGTAATTTATACTTACAAATTGTATCTCTTGACAGCCCACTGTTGTGATGGTTTCGACAGCTTCTAGACCTCGTCTGCAGGGGCGGCTGTGTAGACGATTTGCTGTCATTTATCAGCTAAGTGTTCATTATAGGACCATTGACAAAGTCACACTAACCAGAGGGGGTGCAGGACGGCTATATATAGGCAGGAAGAGGTGGTGGTAGTAGTAGTAGTAGTAGTAGTAGTAGTACAAGAATTGTATATAATACCGACAAGATGAAATTAAGACACATGCACAACACCCGGGCATCCCCATCGTAGACGCTTCGCCATCCAGCCAGCCACTGGATGGCGAAACGTCCACAACAAAGACAACCAGACGCCGCACATGTGTCTTAATTTCATCAGTAGTTGTAGTAGTAGAAGAAGAAGAGGTAGTAGTAGTGGTAGTGGTAGAAGTGGGAAATAAGGAAGACGAGCCAGTCAAATACAAAGGAAGGGGAGCACTGCAAGAGAGCTAGAAACCACAGAGGGAGAGCAAGCGCACAGAGGTGCGTGAAAGGGGGAGGGGTGAAATAAAATAAATGAAGGAACAGAAACACGAGACAGGAGAGAGAAAGACAACCCAGAGGAGAAAAGGAGAGAGGAAAGGGGAAGAGGAAGAAGAAAAAGAAAAAAAGAAAAAAGAAAAAAAAGAAAAAAGTGTTACTAATCTGAAGTCTCACTCTCTCAGATATGAGCTTGAACTTCTTGGTTTTGGTCTTTCCTTTGCCACTTCGCCTACTCCTCGCGCTGGTATTTCCCTGATTAGCTCTTTTGATTCCTTTCGTCAATCTCGCTTCCGTAATCTTCCTGACTTGTCCACTTTTCGTGGTGCTCTCCTTCCTGCTCTTGTTAGTCTGTTTTCCAAGAATCACCACCTTCCACGCCGTTACCAACTTGCCCTTTCTTCTCTTAAATCCAACACTAACATTGTCATACTATCTTCTGACAAAGGTAATTCGGTAGTTATCCTTGATCGCGAGGATTACCTCCGTAAAGCTGATGTCTTGCTCTCTGACTCACGCACCTACACTCCTCTCGTTTCCAACCCTCTTGATCGCATCAAGAGAACTTTCAACAAAAAACTAAGGACTCTCTCCGACCTCTGTCCTCCTGACTTTGACCTTGTTCAACGGTTTCGTGTCATCTGTCCCTCTCTTCCCTATTTCTATGGCCTTCCCAAAACTCATAAACCTGATATTCCTCTTCGTCCTATCATATCCTCTAGAGGTTCTGTCTCTTATTCTCTTGCTTCTTGGCTGGCCAAAACCCTCACTCCCTTTCTTGGTACTTTTTCTCCTGCCCACCTCCGTCACTCTCAAGACTTCATTGAACGGGTTCGCTCTCTCCCAACCTGTAAGATGCTTAGTCTTGACGTTGAGTCCCTCTTCACCAATGTCCCTCTTGATGATGTCCTTGATTTCCTTAGAGAGAAGGCCCATGAAGGGTTTCTTCATCTCCCTATCCCCACTGATGTCTTTCTTGATCTGATCCGCCTCTGTGTGGACTCTAACTCCTTTTCCTTCCAAGGGAAATATTATTCTCAAACCTTCGGTGTCGCTATGGGCTCTCCTCTCTCTCCTGTCCTTGCTAATCTTTACATGGAATACTTCGAGACTGTTCTTCTTCCTACCCTCGATGTGCAACCTTCACTCTGGCTCCGCTATGTGGATGACATCTTTGCTCTGTGGCCTCATGACTCCAGTCTCTTCCAACCTTTTCTTGAAGCTCTTAATAATCTTGCCCCTTCCATTAAGTTTAAAGCTGAATGGGAATCTAATTCCTTACTTCCTTTCCTTGATGTCCATGTCCACCGCTCAGATACAGGTTTTTCCTTTTCCGTTTACCGTAAACCTATGCACAGTGGCATGTACATTCACTACTTTTCCTATCATGCTTCCCCTGTCAAGAAAAGTGTTCTTATCTCCCTCTTTCTCCGTGCCCTCCGCATCTGTGATCCTCAGTTCCTTCCAGCAGAAATTTCCACTCTTCATAATTCGTTCTCCCGTCTTGGCTACCCTTCCCATTTCATAGACTCTGCCCTCTCACGTGCTAAACGCAATTTCTTCTCTCCCAAACTCTCTACTCATGGGAACTCTTCTATCCTCTGCCTTCCCTACATTTCCGGTCTTTCTAATCTCAACAATTCTCTCCGTCCCTTAGACATCAAGCTTACCTTCCGCCAGACTAACACTCTTCGCACTAATCTCGTTCATACCTCTCCTCCCTCTACAGATGTTCCTGGTGTCTACTCTATTTCTTGCTCCTCCTGTCCTCTTCAATACTTCGGAGAAACTGGTCGATCTCTTTCTGACAGACTTAGGGAGCACAAAAATAGTGTTAGGCTTGCCGACACTAACAATGCTCTTTTCTGTCACGTCAGAGATCATAGCCATCCTATTGACTGGTCTTCTGCTAAAACTGTCTTCCCTACTTCCAACTCGAACAGTCGCCGTCTAGTTGAATCCTCTCTAATACACAACTTTCCTTGTATGAACCTTAGCCCTGGCTTCGTCTCTGTAGATGCCTTCCTCTCCCACTACATTGTAAAATGCTCCAAACTTCAGAACACCCGTGACTTAACCTGAATCCTCATTTTTTTTTTTTCTTTTTTTTTTCATTTTCTTTTTCTTCTTCCTCTTCCCCTTTCCTTTTCTCCTCTGGGTTGTCTTTCTCTCTCCTGTCTCGTGTTTCTGTTCCTTCTTCATTTATTTCACCACTTCCCCTTTCATGCACCTCTGTGCGCTTGCTCTCCCTCTGTGGGTTTCTAGCTCTCTTGCAGTGCTCCCCTTCCTTTGTATTTGACTGGCTCGTCTTCCTTATTTCCCACTTCTACCACTACCACTACTACTACCTCTTCTTCTTCTACTACAACTACTGATGAAATTAAGACACATGTGCGGCGTCTGGTTGTCTTTGTTGTGGACGTTTCGCCATCCAGTGGCTGGCTGGATGGCGAAACGTCTACGATGGGGATGCCCGGGTGTTGTGCATGTGTCTTAATTTCATCCTGTCGGTATTATATACAATTCTTGTACTACTACTACTACTACTACTACACTACTCTTCTTCCTGCCTATATATAGCCGTCCTGCTCCACCTCTGTTAGTGTGACTTTGTCAATGGTCCAAGTCTGACCGAAACGTCGTCGTAAGCTTCTCTCTTTTATGTGCGGGTTATTTGTGTATGAATTATTTGTGTATTTCTCCAGTCACGGTATTGTGTCTTCTTTTATTCTCTTTGTTTCTCAAAATATTCATTACATCCAATAATCTTGAGACAATTTAACTGTATCAAACTTAGCATACAAATAATCTAAATTCAACTATATATCTGTACTCTCTCAGACTTTTAAGTTTTGTATTTTTTTTCTGGTATAAGTACAGCTGCAACATGTACTGCTTTCATAACAAATGATGAGCATGAGATCTGTTTACTTTTCTTTGTGATCGCAGTTTTAAAAACAATAAATAACTGCAACATATAAAATTTTTTTTTTTGATAAATTCACCTGTTTCTAGATTAGACTTATTCTCAGGTAAGGTCCCACTAAGGGTGAGTAGGAAGCGGAGGTAGAATAGTTGAGTGGGGGAGAGATAAGAGGAGGAGCCAGGACTAGACCCAGCAGGAAGGTGTTGTGGGAGAAAGACATATATGCACAATTCAGGACATTTATTAGAGGAAACTGAAAAAGCCACTCGTGGCGAAACGTTTCCTAAAATAAACGTCCTAAACTGTACATCTGTGAGGGCATCTAACAGTAGTGTCGAGGTAGGTAGTCCAAGAGTCTTGGTATGTCTCTAGTCTGTCTAGCTGTCTGTCGTTGAGTGTTTTTCAGCAGATGTGTAGGGCTGGTAAGCCAGTCATGATGTGGAGTGACTTGCTCATCTCAAAGTCCTGGCACCTCACCTCCAGCAGCATCCAGTGCAACGACAGATTCTGGATTCACTGCAGCTTCGGGGCGCTGGTCATGGCAATCAACGAGACCGAGTTTATGCAATGAGGGGCCGAAAAATTATGAACAGTATAGAGGTTGAGTTTTGTGGAGGTATATGCATTTTCGAGTTTGTATAAGAGATTAAGAGAACCACTTGGCATATCTCTCTTAACAGTGATGTGTGTTTATGTGTGTATGCATCACCGCTAAATATGATTAACGTTTGAGTATAAACACTTTTCTGAAAAAACGCAAGTCTAAAAAAAATTAATAATAATAATATTATTATTAATATTATTAATAGTATTATTATTATTTTCTAATGAAGGCTAATATTTTATCGAGTTGTCATTATATCAGGTGAGTGCTGAAAGAATGCCTTCCACACTCCTAGACATAAACCAGCTATAACGGCTTCAGTCTCTTACCTTCCTCGTGATTCTTGAGTCTGATCCTGCCGGAGGCGCCGAAGAAGACGTCAGCGAACTCACTGATCTCTGGCACGTACTGTTCAAGCTTGATGACCTTGTCTGGATCTGCGTTGGCCATGCCGTGGTCGGCTACCAGGAGGATGTTGACACAGTGTAGCAGGTCTCTCTCGGCCAGACCTGCCATCAGAGTGGAGATCTGTTTGTCGACTCGCTGAAGCTGTTGGTTCAGCTGGAAGGAGGGAAGCGAGTAATGAGTAAAGATGAGAGAAACTGTAAGTGTATGTACATGTGTATTAACCTATATGTGGTTAAAGGGGTCGATTCATAGCTTGTGTGTGTATAAGAGAGTGTGTACAAGAACATTTTGAATCTAACTTATCCTTACTTCAAACATCCCCAACAACCTCCTCCAAAATATCCATCCCTAAACACCATCACCTGACTTATTTTCACCCACCTCAGGAGAGTCGGGTCCTGTGGCATGGCCCTGACGGTCTGGCTCGTCGAAGTATAGGGAGATAAAGTCAGGTCTTTGTTCAGTAGGCAGGGACAACCACTCGAGAACCTGTGAGAGAATAACATGGGTTACTACTACCCACGTCAGGAGATAGTTTTGCCCCGGAAAACAGTACCGGCACAACAACCACTGCTACAGAGGCGCAGGTCAGGCTGCCCGGCAGGATTGAATTTATATATTCGTAATTCTAGCTGGTTCAAACACACAAGCGTAATAAACGTTGGCCAGTGGCACAAAGTAACTCAAATGCGACAACAAGGGTTCTACGTTTTATGAGACAATTGTTAACATAGTCACTTATCTTGTTACATTAGTAAGATAACCGTGTTGTTAATAGGTATTGCATTTACTACGTTCTTACACACGTATTCGCAGTATTGCAATAACAGTTTAGTGTCAGATTTCTTATAGTACTGAAGGGTATATACATCGAGACGAATATCTAAATCCGCTACGCTAAGGGGTTACTGTAATCCCTATGGGGGTATGGTTTATTTGCAATCGTGTCATTACGATTTCTTAAGTCAAAAGAAAGAGGAATTGCTAGGCATACTCGTAGACAAGGAATTAAAATTTAACGCTCATGTCCAGCTGATATCTAAATAGACAATGACATACTAAAAAATTCGATATTATCTTCCCAATCTCCTCTACTATCACTCTACTTCTCTATTATTTACACATACCTAATTTGGAATTTATGTCGGGCTCTACCTCAGACAACACTACCTCAGACAACACTACCTCAGACAACACTACCTCACACAACACTACCTCAGACAACACTACCTCACACAACACTCTACCTCAGACAACACTACCTCAGACAACACTACCTCAGACAACACTACCTCACACAACACTACCTCAGACAACACTACCTCACACAACACTACCTCAGACAACACTACCTCACACAACACTACCTCAGACAACACTACCTCACACAACACTACCTCAGACAACACTACCTCACACAACACTACCTCAGACAACACTACCTCACACAACACTACCTCAGACAACACTACCTCACACAACACTCTACCTCAGACAACACTACCTCAGACAACACTACCTCAGACAACACTACCTCACACAACACTCTACCTCAGACAACACTACCTCAGACAACACTACCTCAGACAACACTACCTCAGACAACACTACCTCAGACAACACTCTACCTCAGACAACACTACCTCAGACAACACTACTTCACACAACACTCTACCTCAGACAACACTACCTCAGACAACACTACCTCAGACAACACTACCTCAGACAACACTACCTCAGACAACACTACCTCAGACAACACTACCTCAGACAACACTACCTCACACAACACTCTACCTCAGACAACACTACCTCAGACAACACTACCTCAGACAACACTACCTCAGACAACACTACCTCAGACAACACTACCTCAGACAACACTCTACCTCAGACAACACTACCTCAGACAACACTACCTCAGACAACACTACCTCAGACAACACTCTACCTCAGACAACACTACCTCAGACAACACTACTTCACACAACACTCTACCACAGACAACACTACCTCAGACAACACTACCTCAGACAACACTCTACCTCAGACAACACTCTATCTCAGACAACACTCTACCTCAGACAACACTCTACCTCAGACAATGCTCTACCTCAGAGAATAATCTATCTCAAACAACACTCTACCTCAGACAACACTCTACCTCAGACAACACTCTGCCTCAGGCAACACTACCTCAGACAACGCTCTACCTCAGAGAACAATCTACCTCAAACAACACTCTACCTCAGACAATACTCTACCTCAGACAATACTGTACCTCAGACAACACTCTACCTCAGACAACATTCTACCTCAGACAATGCTCTACCTCAGACAATGCTCTACCTCAGACAACGCTCTATCTCAGAAAACACTACCTCAACAACATTCTACCTCAGACAACGCTCAACCTCACACAACACTACCTCAGACAACACTATCTCAGACAACACTGCCTCAGACAACACTACCTCAGACAACACTACCTAAGACAACACTACCTCAAACACTACCTCAAACAACACTCTACCTCAGACAACACATCCTTAGACAACACTACCTCAGACAACACTACCTCAGACAACACTACCTCAAACAACACTCTACCCCAGACAACACTACCTCAGACAACATTACCTCAGACAACACTACCTCAGACAACACTACCTCAAACAACACTGCCTCAAACAACACTCTACCTCAGACAACACCTCCTTAGACAACACTACCTCAGACAACACTACCTCAGACAAAACTACCTCAATAAACACTACCTCAAACAATACTCTACCCCAGACAACACTACCTCAGACAACACCTCCTTAGACAACACTAAGACAACACTATCTCATACAACACTACCTCAGACAACACTACCTCAGACAACACTACCTCAAACAACACTGCCTCAAACAACACTCTACCTCAGACAACACCTCCTTAGACAACACTGCCTCAGACAACACTACCTCAGACAACACTACCTCAGACAACACTACCTCAGACGACACCACCTTAGACAACACTAACTCAGACAACACTGCCTCAGACAACACTACCTCAGACAACACTACCTCAGACAACACCACCTTAGACAACACTAACTCAGACAACACTACTTCAAACAACACTCTACCTCAGACAACACCTCCTTAGACGACACTACCTCAGACAACACTACCTCTGACAACACTACCTCAAACAACACTCTACCTCAGACAACATTCTACCTCAGACAACACTACCTCAGACAACACTACCTCAGACAACACCTTAGACAACACTACCTCAGACAACACTACTTTAAACAACACTCTACCTCAGACAACACCTCCTCAGACGACACTACCTCAGACAACACTACCTCAGACAACACCTCCTTAGACGACACTACCTCAGACAACACTACCTCAGACAACACCACCTTAGACAACACTACCTCAGACAACACCACCTCAGACAACACTACCTCAGACAACACTACCTCAGACAACACTACCTCAGACACCTCAGACAACACTACCTCAGACAACACCACCTTAGACAACACTACCTCGGACAACACTACCTCGGACAACACTACCTCAGACAACACTACCTCAGACAACACTACCTCAGACAACACTACCTCAGACAACACTACCTCGGACAACACTGCCTCAGACAATACTACCTCAGACAACACTACCTCAGACAACACTACCTCAGACACTACCTCAGACAACACTACCTCAAAAAACACTACCTCAAACAATACTCTACCCCAGACAACACTACCTCAGACAACACCACCTTAGACAACACTAACTCAGACAACACTGCCTCAGACAACACTACCTCAGACAACACTACCTCAGACAACACTACCTCAGACGACATCACCTTAGACAACACTCAGACAACACTACTTCAAACAACACTCTACCTCAGGCAACACTACCTCAGACAACACTACCTCAGACAACACAACACTACCTCAGACAACACTACCTCAGACAACACTACCTCAGACAACACTACCTCGGACAACACTACCTCGGACAACACTACCTCAGACAACACTACCTCAGACAACACTACCTCAGACAACACCATCTCAGACAACACCATCTTAGACAACACTACCTCAGACAACACTACCTCAGACAACACTACCTCAGACAATACTACCTCAGACAACACTACCTCAGACAACACTACCTCAGACAACACTACCTCAGACAACACTACCTCAGACAACACTACCTCAGACAACACCACCTTAGACAACACTACCTCAGACAACACTACCTCAGACAACACCTCCTTAGACGACACTACCTCAGACAACACTACCTCAGACAACACCACCTTAGACAACACTACCTCAGACAACACCACCTCAGACAACACTACCTCAGACAACACTACCTCAGACAACACTACCTCAGACACCTCAGACAACACTACCTCAGACAACACCACCTTAGACAACACTACCTCGGACAACACTACCTCGGACAACACTACCTCAGACAACACTACCTCAGACAACACTACCTCAGACAACACTACCTCAGACAACACTACCTCGGACAACACTGCCTCAGACAATACTACCTCAGACAACACTACCTCAGACAACACTACCTCAGACACTACCTCAGACAACACTACCTCAAAAAACACTACCTCAAACAATACTCTACCCCAGACAACACTACCTCAGACAACACCACCTTAGACAACACTAACTCAGACAACACTGCCTCAGACAACACTACCTCAGACAACACTAAATCAGACAACACTACCTCAGACGACATCACCTTAGACAACACTCAGACAACACTACTTCAAACAACACTCTACCTCAGGCAACACTACCTCAGACAACACTACCTCAGACAACACAACACTACCTCAGACAACACTACCTCAGACAACACTACCTCAGACAACACTACCTCGGACAACACTACCTCGGACAACACTACCTCAGACAACACTACCTCAGACAACACTACCTCAGACAACACCATCTCAGACAACACCATCTTAGACAACACTACCTCAGACAACACTACCTCAGACAACACTACCTCAGACAATACTACCTCAGACAACACTACCTCAGACAACACTACCTCAGACAACACTACCTCAGACAACACTACCTCAGACAACACCACCTGAGATAACACTACCTCAGACAACACTACCTCAGACAACACTACCTCAGACAACACCTGAGATAACTACCTCAGACAACAGTACCTCAGATAACACTACCTCAGACAACACTACCTCAGACAACACCACCTTAGACAACACTACCTCAGACAACACTACCTCAAACAATACTACCTCAGACAATACTACCTCAGACAATACTACCTCAGACAACACTACCTCAGACAACACTACCTCAGACAACACCTGAGATAACACTACCTCAGACAACACCACCTCAGACAACACTACCTCAGACAACACCACCTCAGACAACACCTGATACGACACCACCTCAGACAACACCTTAGACAACACTACCTCAGACAACACTACGTCAGACAACACTACCTCAGACAACACTACCTCAGACAACACCACCTGAGACAACACTACCTCAGACAACACTACCTCAGACAACACTAGCTCAGACAACACCACATGAGATAACACTACCTCAGACAACACTACCTCAGACAACACTACCTCAGACAACACCACATGAGATAACACTACCTCAGACAACACTACCTCAGACAACACTACCTCAGACAACACTACCTCAGACAACACTACCTCAGACTACACTACCTCAGACAACACTACCTGTGAAGGCTTACTCAGCCCTGTAACAACTGCAGACAGTATTACCAAGGCTGGCTCCTCCTCAGGAAAATTAGTGAATAGAAAATGAAATAACACTTTATTATATAGAATAATAAACACTTTATTATATAGAAAATATAAAACACTTAAATATGAAATATTAATCCTACATTAAAGAAAATGAAAAATTAAAAATATAAATGATAACTGAATTCAACGCTAATATACATAGGGGTGTCTGGTGTTGGTGACACTGTTGTTGAAATCGTTCCAGTTGCTGATGATGGGGGGGGGGTCTCAGGTGTTGGTTACAACCCACCGGTTCGTTCTTCACAGTATAGCCTTGAGTATTATATCCCAATGACAGGAAAGCAGGTTCTTTACCACTGCAATGATGAGGGGTTACGTCCTGCAATTTCATACAGGTGCATAGGTAATTAAATCCAAAAAGGGGAAGTCTCAGGATGTTAGTCCATTTCCATCAGTTCTGCTCGTTGATTGGCAGGTGACCCTCTCTGTCATCCAAGCTGGAAAGATAGACAGGTTACCCACTGCTTAAGAAATCACTCTCCATGATAAGTACAATACCTAAAAGATGTGGTGATTATTACAACAGTCAACCTAGAGCAAGACTGAAAGGACTAAGTTTATTATTGGTCAAAAGTGAAGCTTTCAACCAATAAATCCACTAGAATACAAGGCAGGCATGTACTTACAGTAGTGCTGGGAGCTGTGAGTCTAGTGATCACTGTTTGGACCGGAGCCCCACACGTCACCTTTCGGGGGGGGGGGGGGGGAAGAAGGAGGGGAAGGGATAGCGGGAGCTAGACTGACCCTAGCTTAACAAGCAGCCGGCAGTCAAACTATCACTTTCGGGGTGGGGGAAAAAAGGCGGGAATAGCGGGAGCTTGACTTACCCTACCTTAACAAGTAGCCGGCAATGAAACTATTGTTACTATATACTCCCTCTCTACTCCTATCTATTGAACTTTTCCCTCACACTACCTCAGACAACACTACCTCAGACAACACCACCTCAGACAACACTACCTCAGACAACACTACCTCAGACAACACCTCCTTAGACGACACTACCTCAGACAACACTACCTCAGACAACACCACATGAGATAACACTACCTCAGACAACACCACCTGAGATAACACTACCTCAGACAACACTACCTCAGACAACACTACCTCAGACAACACCACCTGAGATAACACTACCTCAGACAATACTACCTCAGATAACACTACCTCGGACAACACTACCTCAGACAACACTACCTCAGACAACACTACCTCAGACAACACTACCTCAGACAACACTACCTCAACACTACCTAAGACAACACTACCTCAGACAACACTACCTAAGACAACACTACCTCAGACAACACCACCTTAGACAACACTACCTCAGACAACATTACCTCAGACAACACTACCTCAGACAACACTACCTCAGACAACATTACCTCAGACAACACTACCTCAGACAACACTACCTCAGACAACACACGTTGCATTTATTTAAATTCCTAAAACCTTCTAAACATTAATGACATAC
>NW_027195875.1:0-60000 GCF_038502225.1 Cherax quadricarinatus | reverse complement strand
ACTATACTGTAGTTGTACTGTACCGTGACTATACTGTAGTTGTACTGTACCGTGACTATACTGTAGTTGTTGTACTGTACCGTGACTATACTGTAGTTGTTGTACTGTACCGTGACTATACTGTAGTTGTACTGTACCGTGACTATACTGTAGTTGTTGTACTGTACCGTGACTATGCTGTAGTTGTTGTACTGTACCGTGACTATACTGTAGTTGTTGCACTGTACCGTGACTATACTGCAGTTGTTGTACTGTACCGTGACTATACTGCAGTTGTTGTACTGTACCGTGACTATACTGTAGTTGTTGTACTGTACCGTGACTATACTGCAGTTGTTGTACTGTACCGTGACTATACTGTAGCTGTACTGTACCGTGACTATACTGTAGTTGTTGTACTGTACCGTGACTATACTGTAGTTGTACTGTGCCGTGACTATACTGCAGTTGTTGTACTGTACCGTGACTATACTGCAGTTGTTGTACTGTACCGTGACTATACTGCAGTTGTTGTACTGTACCGTGACTATACTGCAGGTGTTGTACTGTACCGTGACTATACTGCAGTTGTTGCACTGTACCGTGACTATACTGTAGTTGTTGTACTGTACCGTGACTATACTGGAGTTGTTGTACTGTACCGTGACTATACTGCAGTTGTTGTACTGTACCGTGACTATACTGCAGTTGTTGTACTGTACCGTGACTATACTGTAGTTGTTGTACTGTACCGTGACTATACTGTAGTTGTTGTACTGTACCGTGACTATACTGTAGTCGTTGTACTGTACCGTGACTATACTGTAGTTGTTGTACTGTACCGTGACTATACTGTAGTTGTTGCACTGTACCGTGACTTTACTGCAGTTGTTGTACTGTACCGTGACTATACTGCAGTTGTTGTACTGTACCGTGACTATACTGTAGTTGTTGTACTGTACCGTGTACCGTGACTATACTGTAGTTGTTGTACTGTACCGCGTACCGTGACTATACTGCAGTTGTTGTACTGTACCGTGACTATACTGTAGTTGTTGTACTGTACCGTGACTATACTGTAGTTGTTGTACTGTACCGTGACTATACTGTAGTTGTTGTACTGTACCGTGACTATACTGTAGTTGTTGTACTGTACCGTGTACCGTGACTATACTGTAGTTGTACTGTACCGTGACTATACTGTAGTTGTTGCACTGTACCGTGACTATACTGCAGTTGTTGTACTGTACCGTGACTATACTGTAGTTGTTGTACTGTACCGTGACTATACTGTAGCTGTTGCACTGTACCGTGACTATACTGTAGTTGTTGTACTGTACCGTGACTATACTGTAGTTGTTGTACTGTACCGTGTACCGTGACTATACTGTAGTTGTTGCACTGTACCGTGACTATACTGCAGTTGTCGTACTGTACCGTGACTATACTGCAGTTGTTGTACTGTACCGTGACTATACTGTAGTTGTTGCACTGTACCGTGACTATACTGCAGTTGTTGCACTGTACCGTGACTATACTGCAGTTGTTGTACTGTACCGTGACTATACTGTAGTTGTTGCACTGTACCGTGTACCGTGACTATACTGTAGTTGTTGTACTGTACCGTGACTATACTGTAGTTGTTGCACTGTACCGTGTACCGTGACTATACTGCAGTTGTTGTACTGTACCGTGACTATACTGTAGTTGTTGCACTGTACCGTGTACCGTGACTATACTGTAGTTGTTGTACTGTACCGTGACTATACTGCAGTTGTTGCACTGTACCGTGACTATACTGCAGTTGTTGTACTGTACCGTGACTATACTGTAGTTGTTGTACTGTACCGTGACTATACTGTAGTTGTTGCACTGTACAGTGACTATACTGTAGTTGTTGTACTGTACCGTGACTATACTGCAGTTGTTGTACTGTACCGTGTACCGTGACTATACTGCAGTTGTTGTACTGTACCGTGACTATACTGTAGTTGTTGTACTGTACCGTGACTATACTGTAGTTGTTGTACTGTACCGTGACTATATTGTAGTTGTTGTACTGTACCGTGACTATGCTGTAGTTGTTGTACTGTACCGTGTACCGTGACTATACTGCAGTTGTTGTACTGTACCGTGACTATACTGTAGTTGTTGTACTGTACCGTGACTATGCTGTAGTTGTTGTACTGTACCGTGACTATACTGCAGTTGTTGTACTGTACAGTGACTATACTGTAGTTGTTGTACTGTACCGTGACTATACTGTAGTTGTTGCACTGTACCGTGACTATACTGTAGTTGTTGTACTGTACCGTGACTATACTGCAGTTGTTATATTGTACCGTGACTATACTGTAGTTGTCGTACTGTACCGTGACTATACTGTAGCTGTTGCACTGTACCGTGACTATACTGCAGTTGTTGCACTGTACCGTGACTATACTGCAGTTGTTGTACTGTACCGTGACTATACTGTAGTTGTTGCACTGTACCGTGTACCGTGACTATACTGTAGTTGTTGTACTGTACCGTGACTATACTGTAGTTGTTGTACTGTACCGTGACTATACTGCAGTTGTTGCACTGTACCGTGACTATACTGCAGTTGTTGTACTGTACCGTGACTATACTGTAGTTGTTGTACTGTACCGTGACTATACTGTAGTTGTTGTACTGTACCGTGACTATACTGCAGTTGTTGCACTGTACCGTGACTATACTGTAGTTGTTGTACTGTACCGTGTACCGTGACTATACTGTAGTTGTTGTACTGTACCGTGACTATACTGCAGTTGTTGCACTGTACTGTACCGTGACTATACTGTAGTTGTTGTACTGTACCGTGACTATACTGCAGTTGTTGCACTGTACCGTGACTATACTGTAGTTGTTGTACTGTACCGTGACTATACTGTAGTTGTTGCACTGTACCGTGACTATACTGTAGTTTTTGCACTGTACCGTGTACCGTGACTATACTGTAATTGTTGCACTGTACCGTGACTATACTGTAGTTTTTGCACTGTACCGTGACTATACTGTAGTTGTACTGTACCGTGACTATACTGTAGTTTTTGCACTGTACCGTGACTATACTGTAGTTTTTGCACTGTACCGTGTACCGTGACTATACTGTAGTTGTTGCACTGTACCGTGACTATACTGCAGTTGTTGCACTGTACCGTGACTATACTGCAGTTGTTGCACTGTACCGTGACTATACTGTAGTTGTTGTACTGTACCGTGACTATACTGTAGTTGTTGTACTGTACCGTGACTATACTGCAGTTGTTGTACTGTACCGTGACTATACTGCAGTTGTTGTACTGTACCGTGACTATACTGTAGTTGTTGTATTGTACCGTGACTATACTGTAGTTGTTGTACTGTACCGTGACTATACTGTAGTCGTTGTACTGTACCGTGACTATACTGTAGTTGTTGTACTGTACCGTGACTATACTGTAGTTGTTGCACTGTACCGTGACTATACTGCAGTTGTTGTACTGTACCGTGACTATACTGCAGTTGTTGTACTGTACCGTGACTATACTGTAGTTGTTGTACTGTACCGTGTACCGTGACTATACTGTAGTTGTTGTACTGTACCGCGTACCGTGACTATACTGCAGTTGTTGTACTGTACCGTGACTATACTGTAGTTGTTGTACTGTACCGTGACTATACTGTAGTTGTTGTACTGTACCGTGACTATACTGTAGTTGTTGTACTGTACCGTGACTATACTGTAGTTGTTGTACTGTACCGTGTACCGTGACTATACTGTAGTTGTACTGTACCGTGACTATACTGTAGTTGTTGCACTGTACCGTGACTATACTGCAGTTGTTGTACTGTACCGTGACTATACTGTAGTTGTTGTACTGTACCGTGACTATACTGTAGCTGTTGCACTGTACCGTGACTATACTGTAGTTGTTGTACTGTACCGTGACTATACTGTAGTTGTTGTACTGTACCGTGTACCGTGACTATACTGTAGTTGTTGCACTGTACCGTGACTATACTGCAGTTGTCGTACTGTACCGTGACTATACTGCAGTTGTTGTACTGTACCGTGACTATACTGTAGTTGTTGCACTGTACCGTGACTATACTGCAGTTGTTGCACTGTACCGTGACTATACTGCAGTTGTTGTACTGTACCGTGACTATACTGTAGTTGTTGCACTGTACCGTGTACCGTGACTATACTGTAGTTGTTGTACTGTACCGTGACTATACTGTAGTTGTTGCACTGTACCGTGTACCGTGACTATACTGCAGTTGTTGTACTGTACCGTGACTATACTGTAGTTGTTGTACTGTACCGTGTACCGTGACTATACTGTAGTTGTTGTACTGTACCGTGACTATACTGCAGTTGTTGCACTGTACCGTGACTATACTGTAGTTGTTGTACTGTACCGTGACTATACTGTAGTTGTTGTACTGTACCGTGACTATACTGTAGTTGTTGTACTGTACAGTGACTATTCTGTAGTTGTTGTACTGTACCGTGACTATACTGCAGTTGTTGTACTGTACCGTGTACCGTGACTATACTGCAGTTGTTGTACTGTACCGTGACTATACTGTAGTTGTTGTACTGTACCGTGACTATACTGTAGTTGTTGTACTGTACCGTGACTATACTGTAGTTGTTGTACTGTACCGTGACTATACTGTAGTTGTTGTACTGTACCGTGTACCGTGACTATACTGTAGTTGTTGTACTGTACCGTGACTATACTGTAGTTGTTGTACTGTACCGTGACTATACTGTAGTTGTTGTACTGTACCGTGACTATACTGCAGTTGTTGTACTGTACAGTGACTATACTGTAGTTGTTGTACTGTACCGTGACTATACTGTAGTTGTTGCACTGTACCGTGACTATACTGTAGTTGTTGTACTGTACCGTGACTATACTGCAGTTGTTATATTGTACCGTGACTATACTGTAGTTGTCGTACTGTACCGTGACTATACTGTAGTTGTTGCACTGTACCGTGACTATACTGCAGTTGTTGCACTGTACCGTGACTATACTGCAGTTGTTGTACTGTACCGTGACTATACTGTAGTTGTTGCACTGTACTGTACCGTGACTATACTGTAGTTGTTGTACTGTACCGTGACTATACTGTAGTTGTTGTACTGTACCGTGACTATACTGTAGTTGTTGTACTGTACCGTGACTATACTGTAGTTGTGTACTGTACCGTGACTATACTGCAGTTGTTGCACTGTACCGTGACTATACTGCAGTTGTTGTACTGTACCGTGACTATACTGTAGTTGTTGTACTGTACAGTGACTATACTGTAGTTGTTGTACTGTACCGTGACTATACTGCAGTTGTTGCACTGTACCGTGACTATACTGTAGTTGTTGTACTGTACCGTGTACCGTGACTATACTGTAGTTGTTGTACTGTACCGTGACTATACTGCAGTTGTTGCACTGTACCGTGTACCGTGACTATACTGTAGTTGTTGTACTGTACCGTGACTATACTGCAGTTGTTGCACTGTACCGTGACTATACTGTAGTTGTTGTACTGTACCGTGACTATACTGTAGTTGTTGCACTGTACCGTGACTATACTGTAGTTTTTGCACTGTACCGTGTACCGTGACTATACTGTAATTGTTGCACTGTACCGTGACTATACTGTAGTTTTTGCACTGTACCGTGACTATACTGTAGTTGTACTGTACCGTGACTATACTGTAGTTTTTGCACTGTACCGTGACTATACTGTAGTTTTTGCACTGTACCGTGTACCGTGACTATACTGTAGTTGTTGCACTGTACCGTGACTATACTGCAGTTGTTGCACTGTACCGTGACTATACTGTAGTTTTTGCACTGTACCGTGACTATACTGTAGTTGTTGTACTGTACCGTGACTATACTGTAGTTTTTGCACAGTACCGTGACTATTCTGTAGTTTTTGCACTGTACCGTGTACCGTGACTATACTGTAGTTGTTGCACTGTACCGTGACTATACTGTAGTTGTTGCACTGTACCGTGACTATACTGTAGTTGTCGTACTGTACCGTGACTATACTGCAGTTCTCGTACTGTACCGTGACTATACTGCAGTTGTTGCACTGTACCGTGACTATACTGCAGTTGTTGTACTGTACCGTGACTATACTGTAGTTGTCGTACTGTACCGTGACTATACTGCAGTTGTCGTACTGTACCGTGACTATACTGTAGTTGTTGCACTGTACCGTGACTATACTGCAGTTGTACTGTACCGTGACTATACTGTAGTTGTTGTACTGTACCGTGACTATACTGTAGTTGGCGTACTGTACCGTGACTATACTGTAGTTGTTGTACTGTACCGCGACTATACTGCAGTTGTCGTACTGCACCGTGACTATACTGTAGTTGTTGTACTGTACCGTGTACCGTGACTATACTGCAGTTGTTGTACTGTACCGTGACTATACTGTAGTTGTACTGTACCGTGACTATACTGTAGTTGTTGTACTGTACCGTGACTATACTGTAGTTGTTGTACTGTACCGTGTACCGTGACTATACTGCAGTTGTTGTACTGTACCGTGACTATACTGTAGTTGTTGTACTGTACCGTGACTATGCTGTAGTTGTTGTACTGTACCGTGACTATACTGTAGTTGTTGTATTGTACCGTGACTATACTGTAGTTGTTGTACTGTACCGTGACTATACTGTAGTTGTTGTACTGTTCCGTGACTATACTGTAGTTATTGTACTGTACCGTGACTATACTGTAGTTGTTGTACTGTTCCGTGACTATACTGTAGTTGTTGTACTGTACCGTGTACCGTGACTATACTGTAGTTGTTGTACTGTACCGTGACTATACTGTAGTTGTTGTACTGTACCGTGTACCGTGACTATACTGTAGTTGTTGTAATGTTCCGTGACTATACTGTAGTTGTTGTACTGTACCGTGACTATACTGCAGTTGTCGTACTGCACCGTGACTATACTGTAGTTGTTGTACTGTACCGTGTACCGTGACTATACTGCAGTTGTTGTACTGCACCGTGACTATACTGTAGTTGTTGTACTGTACCGTGACTATACTGTAGTTGTTGTACTGTACCGTGACTATACTGTAGTTGTTGTACTGTACCGTGACTATATTGTAGTTGTTGTACTGTACCGTGACTATGCTGTAGTTGTTGTACTGTACCGTGACTATACTGCAGTTGTTGTACTGTACCGTGTACCGTGACTATACTGTAGTTGTTGTACTGTACCGTAACAATACTGTAGTTGTTGCACTGTACCGTGACTATACTGCAGTTGTTGTACTGTACCGTGACTATACTGTAGTTGTTGTACTGTACCGTGACTATACTGCAGTTGTTGTACTGTACCGTGACTATACTGTAGTTGTCGTACTGTACCGTGACTATACTGCAGTTGTCGTACTGTACCGTGACTATACTGCAGTTGTTGCACTGTACCGTGACTATACTGCAGTTGTTGTACTGTACCGTGACTATACTGTAGTTGTAGTACTGTACCGTGACTATACTGCAGTTGTCGTAGTGTACCGTGACTATACTGTAGTTGTTGCACTGTACCGTGACTATACTGCAGTTGTACTGTACCGTGACTATACTGTAGTTGTTGTACTGTACCGTGACTATACTGTAGTTGGCGTACTGTACCGTGACTATACTGTAGTTGTTGTACTGTACCGTGACTATACTGCAGTTGTTGTACTGTACCGTGACTATACTGTAGTTATTGTACTGTACCGTGACTATACTGTAGTTGTTGTACTGTACCGTGACTATACTGCAGTTGTTGTACTGTACCGTGACTATACTGCAGTTGTTGTACTGTACCGTGACTATACTGCAGTTTTTGCACTGTACCGTGACTATACTGCAGTTGTTGCACTGTACCGTGACTATACTGTAGTTGTCGTACTGTACCGTGACTATACTGTAGTTGTTGTACTGTACCGTGACTATACTGCAGTTGTTGCACTGTACCGTGACTATACTTTAGTTGTTGTACTGTACCGTAACTATACTGTAGTTGTTGTACTGTACCGTGACTATACTGTAGTTGTTGTACTGTACCGTGACTATACTTTAGTTGTTGTACTGTACCGTGACTCTACTTTAGTTGTTGTACTGTACCGTGACTATACTTTAGTTGTTGTACTGTACCGTGACTCTACTTTAGTTGTCGTACTGTAACGTGACTACACTGTAGTTGTTGTACTGTACCGTGACTATACTTTAGTTGTTGTACTGTACCGTGACTCTACTTTAGTTGTTGTACTGTACCGTAACTATACTGTAGTTGTTGTACTGTACCGTGACTATATTGTAGTTGTCGTACTGTAACGTGACTACACTGTAGTTGTTGTACTGTACCGTGACTACACTATAGTTGTGTACTGTACCGTAACTATACTGTAGTTGTTGTACTGTACCGTGACTATAATATAGTCACTGTACTGAACCGTGGCAATAATGTACCGTGACTATTGTGTAGTGATTGGTGAAGGTAACGGTGGGGTAGGTCGACTTCATGTAGGGGGCGTGGACCCCCCGTTCGGCTAACTTTTTAATGGTTGGCGTGAGGTCTCTGTTGAGGTAGTCAGCACGGAAGCCGTCCATGGAGATGAGCAGCAGTGGACGGCTACCATACTGGTGAGGGCAGCGGGCAGCCTCCAGCCGCTCAGGCAGCACCACAGCCTCACCACCACTACTTTTCTTCGTCACCATCAGCACCGCCACCACCACCACCACCACCACCACTAGCGTCATGCAGCCCTGATAGGAGGAACACAGAGACGTAAGTTTTATGACTCAAATGCCATGGGTTCAAGCCTTCCCCTCTCTCGACCAGCTGTTCCCTGATACGTCTCGTTGTAAGTTTATCTGCCCTATTATGCTTGGTGTTGTACTTTCATCCATCTACTGCACGAGGCTCAGTATCGTCGTAATTCACCCGGACACCGACACATGGTTCACGATACAGGGACTACCGTAAACTTCCAAAGCATTTATGCAAATTCTTCGTTTAGAAAGACACGTAAGCAAACACTATGACATATTTATTAGAAATAAATAAATTTATTAGAAATAAATAAATAAATATGTCATAGTGCTCTTGGGAGATTCTGAAGAGAAGCTGCAGAGATTGGTGGATGAATTTGGTAGGGTGTGCAAAAGAAGAAAATTAAAGGTGAATACAGGAAAGAGTAAGGTTATGAGGATAACAAAAAGATTAGGTGATGAAAGATTGAATATCAGATTGGAGGGAGAGAGTATGGAGGAGGTGAACGTATTCAGATATTTGGGAGTGGACGTGTCAGCGGATGGGTCTATGAAAGATGAGGTGAATCATAGAATTGATGAGGGAAAAAGAGTGAGTGGTGCACTTAGGAGTCTGTGGAGACAAAGAACTTTGTCCTTGGAGGCAAAGAGGGGAATGTATGAGAGTATAGTTTTACCAACGCTCTTATATGGGTGTGAAGCATGGGTGATGAATGTTGCAGCGAGGAGAAGGCTGGAGGCAGTGGAGATGTCATGTCTGAGGGCAATGTGTGGTGTGAATATAATGCAGAGAATTCGTAGTTTGGAAGTTAGGAGGAGGTACGGTCCTATCATGTTCAAGAATTTGCATGGTATAAACCTTGGTAATAAATACCGACAAGTTGGTTTAGAAAGACACGTAAGCAAACACTATGACATATTTATTAGAAAACGTTTCGTTGCTTACGTGTCTTTCTAAACCAACTGATTACCTTAAACTCCTTATCATTAACCTTCTCTGTATTGGACTGAAGACGCCACTGGCTGGCAAAATGTTTCCAGAATAAAGGTACTCAAATGTTGCACAAGTTTCTCTTTTATCAACTTGTTGGTTTTTTAAATAATTTATACACAAGAATAAGGTTAATCAGTGGTCAATCCTCTTGCCTCACAACACACTCCTCTTGCCTCACAACACACTCCTCTTGCCTCACAACACACTCCTCTTGCCTCACAACACACTCCTCTTGCCTCACAACACACTCCTCTTGCCTCACAACACACTCCTCTTGCCTCACAACACACTCCTCTTGCCTCACAACACACTCCTCTTACCTCACAACACACTCCTCTTGCCTCACAACACACTCCTCTTGCATCACAACACACTCCTCTTGCCTCACAACACACTCCTCTTGCCTCACAACACAATCCTCTTGCCTCACAACACACTCCTCTTGCCTCACAACACACTCCTCTTGCCTCACAACACAATCCTCTTGCCTCACAACACACTCCTCTTGCCTCACAACACACTCCTCTTGCCTCACAACACACTCCTCTTGCCTCACAACACACTCCTCTTGCCTCACAACACACTCCTCTTGCCTCACAGCACACTCCTCTTGCCTCACAACACACTCCTCTTGCCTCACAACACACTCCTCTTGCCTCACAACACACTCCTCTTGCCTCACAACACACTCCTCTTGCCTCACAACACACTCCTCTTGCCTCACAACACACTCCTCTTGCCTCACAACACACTCCTCTTGCCTCACAACACACTCCTCTTGCCTCACAACACACTCCTCTTGCCTCACAACACACTCCTCTTGCCTCACAACACAATCCTCTTGCCTCACAACACACTCCTCTTGCCTCACAACACACTCCTCTTGCCTCACAACACAATCCTCTTGCCTCACAACACACTCCTCTTGCCTCACAACACACTCCTCTTGCCTCACAACACACTCCTCTTGCCTCACAACACACTCCTCTTGCCTCACAACACACTCCTCTTGCCTCACAACACACTCCTCTTGCCTCACAACACACTCCTCTTGCCTCACAACACACTCCTCTTGCCTCACAACACACTCCTCTTGCCTCACAACACACTCCTCTCAAGAACATAAGAAAGGAGGAACACTGCAGCAGGCCTGTTGGCCCATACTAGGCAAGTCCTTTACAATTCATCCCACTAACAAAACATTTGCCCAACCCAATTTTCAATGCCACCCAAGAAATAAGCTCTGATGTGAAAGTCCCACTCAAATCCAACCCCTCCCACTCATGTACTTATCCAACCTAAATTTGAAACTACATAAGAACATAAGAACAAACATTAAAATGGTATAAAATACCGACAGATTGTTAGGTAAGACACATATGCAACAGTTATGTATCTTTATTTCGAAACGTTTCGCCTACACAGTAGGCTTCTTCAGTCGAGTACAGAAAGTTGATAGAAGCAGAAGATACTTGAAGACGATGTAATCAGTCCATCACCCTTAAAGTTTTGAGGTGGTCAGTCCCTCAGTCTGGAGAAGAGCATTGTTCCGTTGTCTGAAACAATATTGTTTCAGACAACGGAACAATGCTCTTCTCCAGACTGAGGGACTGACCACCTCAAAACTTTAAGGGTGATGGACTGATTACATCGTCTTCAAGTATCTTCTGCTTCTATCAACTTTCTGTACTCGACTGAAGAAGCCTACTGTGTAGGCGAAACGTTTCGAAATAAAGATACCTAACTGTTGCATATGTGTCTTACCTAACAACATAAGAACATAAGAATGTAGGAACACTGCAGAAGGCCTACTGGCCCATACGAGGCAGGTCCTTATCAAAACGATCTCTACCTAAAGCCAATCAAGAAATAACTCCCGTACCCCATGACACCAATCAAACCCAGCCCCTCCCACTCATATATTTGTCCAGTCTCTTCTTAAAGCTACCCAAGGTCCTAGCCTCTATCACCCCACTTGGAAGACTGTTCCACGCATCTACAACTCTGTTAGAAAACCAGTACTTACCTATGTCCTTTCTAAATCTAAATTTATCCAACTTATATCCATTATTTCTGGTTCTTACCTGGTTCGACACCCTCAGTACTTTATTAATATCTCCCTTGTTTAAGCCTGTCATCCACTTATACACTTCAATGATATCTCCTCTCGTTCTACGCCTCTCCAGAGAGTGGAGATTTAAGGCTTTAAGTCTATCTTCATACGGGAGGTTCCTTACACAGTAAATCATTTTAGTCATTCTTCTCTGTATGCTCTCTAATGAGTCCCAGCCTCAATAACCCAACTAGGTAGACTGTTCCGCTCATCAACTACCCTATTTCCAAGCCAATACTTTCCTATGTCCTTTCTAAATCTAAACTTATCTAATTTAAATCCATTACTGCGGGTTCTCTCTTGGAGAGACATCCTCAAGACCTTATTAATATCCCCTTTATTAATACCTATCTTCCACTTATACACTTCGATCAGGTCTCCCCTCATTCTTCGTCTAACAAGTGAATGTAACTTAAGAGTCTTCATTCTTTCTTCATAAGGAAGATTTCTAATGCTATGTATTAATTTAGTCATCCTACGCTGAATGTTTTCTAACGAATTTATGTCCATTCTGTAATATGGAGACCAGAACTGAGCTGCATTGTTAGGTAAGACACATATGCAACAGTTAGACAACTTTATTCCGAAACGTTTCGCCTACACAGTAGGCTTCTTCAGTCGAATACAGAAAGTAGGCAGGAACAGTAGAGATGTGAAGACGATGTAATCAGTCCATCACCCTTAAAGTCGTAGAATTTGAGGTTGTCAGTCCCTCGGCCTGGAGGGATGGTGGACTGATTACATCGTCTTCACATCTCTACTGTTCCTGCCTACTTTCTGTATTCGACTGAAGAAGCCTACTGTGTAGGCGAAACGTTTCGGAATAAAGTTGTCTAACTGTTGCATATGTGTCTTACCTAACAACCTGTCGGTATTGTATACCATTTTGATGTTCGACTGTCTAACTTATTTCCATTGGGGTCCTTAATCTTGTCCCCCAGGATGCGACCCACACCAGTCGACTAACACCCAGGTACCTATTTGCTGCTAGGTGAACAGGACAATAGGTGTAAGGAAACGTGTCGGAATTTCCACCCGCCGGGAATCGAACCCGGGCCCTCCGTGTGTGAAGCGGGAGCTTTAGCCAGCAGACCACCTCTGGACTTCTGTTGCTTACACTTCTTGATATAAATCCCAGTAATCTATTTGCCTTATTACGTACGCTTAGGCATTGCTGTCTTGGTTTAAGGTTGCTGCTCACCATAACCCCCAAGTCCTTTTCGCAATCTGTATGGCTAAGTTCTATATCATTTAACTTATAAGTACTAGGGTTATGGGCACTCCCAAACTTCAGAACCGTGCATTTATCTACATTGAACTGCATCTGCCACTTTTTTGACCAAGAATAGAGTTTGTTTAAATCCTCCTAAGTTCCATAACATCTACGTTTGAATCAATTATCCTACCTATCTTTGTGTCATCGGCGAATTTGCTCATATCACTAGTAATTCCCTCATCAAGATCATTGATATATATTATAAACAACAACGAGCCCTAGACTGATCCCTGTGGAACGCCACTTGTTACAGATCCCCACTCGGATTTAACCCCATTTCTGGACACTCTCTGGAAATAAATGGTATAAAATACCGACACAATGGCAATATAAACACAAATGCAGTATAATGTGATCCTTTATTGACTACGTTTCGCCCACACAGTGGGCTTTTTCAAGTCACAAACAGAACTAGTTCTGTTTGTGACTTGAAAAAGCCCACTGTGTGGGCGAAACGTAGTCAATAAAGGATCACATTATACTGCATTTGTGTTTATATTGCCATGGACACTCTCTGCTTCTTGTCAGTGAGCCATGACTCGATCCACGAGAGCTAAGCAAACACTATGACATATTCATTAGAAAACGTTTCGGTCCTGGGACCTTGATCACTTCTAACATACAGAGGTAGAAAGACATTATATATATGGGCGGAGAGTGAGGTGTGAGTGACGCATGGTGACCTGAAGAATGTCATGTTGGGATGAGGACGGGTAGACGATGAGATCATGTGACTCCTGTGTTGTTGGGTTGGTGGTGCTTAAGTATCATGTATGCTAATGTTTTTGAAATTTTGTAGTTTCCAGTGTTACGTTCTATAGTGTCGGTGACGGCGATTAGTGAGGCTTCTAGGCACCGTCGGCGTCTGAGGTCTGGTTCGGTGAGAACGAGTTGTGCCTCATTCCAGTTCATCAAATGCCCCGTGGAGTCTCTGTGGAGGACACAGGCGTACCTTACATCGTCTCTGTTAGAGGCATTTCGATGCTCATTCAGGCGGACTGCAAGATCTCTGCCTGTCTCGCCTACATATTTCTTGGGACAGAATCCACAGGGGATAGTGTAGACGCCTGCTGTAGAAGTTAGAGGTGTGGGGCTGCGTTTCGTAGTGAGGTCTTTGATAGATGATGTGTTTATGGTGGAAACGTTGATGTTACTCATAGCAAGTGCCCGGCGAGTATTCGTGGCAACATCACCACATGGGAGCACTATGAACTGCTTAGGGGGCTGTTCCATGGGCGGTTTGTTGAGGATAGCTTGTGCCTTGAGTCTGCAATCTCGGATGAAGAAAGATGGGAACTGAAGACGTGTAAAGGCTTGTGTTATGTAAGTACATTCTTCTTCAAGAAAACAAGGGCTGGAGATGCGAAGAGCTCTCAAGAAGAAGCCAATGAGGACTCCTCTTTTAGTGCGGGTGTCTTGGTGTGAATAAAAGTGTATAAGATCGTCCTTGTTGGTAGGTTTTCTATACACTTTGAAGAGAAGTTTGTCACTGTCGGGAGATCTGCACAGGAGAACGTCGAGGAAAGGAAGTTTGCCATCGTTTTCGAGTTGAAGTGTTAACTTTATTGATGGTTCGGCTTGTTGAGAAGGGCCTGGATATTGAGACGTCTTGGATAGAAAACCAATATATCATCAACGTATCTTAGCCAGGTAACGGTCTTGGGAATGAGGGTGCTAACAGAGACGATGTAGGGTACGCCTGTGTCCTCCACAGAGACTCCACGGGGCATTTGATGAACTGGAATGAGGCACAACTCGTTCTCACCGAACCAGACCTCAGACGCCGACGGTGCCTAGAAGCCTCACTGATCGCCGTCACCGACACTATAGAACGTAACACTGAAAACTACAAAATTTCAAAAACATTGGCATACATGATACTTAAGCACCACCAACCCAGCAACACAGGAGTTACCTGATTTCATCGTCTACCCGTCCTCATCCCAACATGACATTCTTAAGGTTACCATGCGTCACTCACACCTCACTCTCCGCCTATATATATAATGTCTTTCTACCTCTGTATGTTAAAAGTGATCAAGGTCCCAGGACCGAAACGTTTTCTAATAAATATGTCACAGTGTTTGCTTACGTATCTTTCTAAACCAACTTGTCGGTATTTATTACCAAGGTTTATACATTGCCCAGTAATTCATTCAGTGAAGTATTTCAGTAAATTGTTTACCTTGTGTTCTGCACCACAACTCAGTGTTGTGCCTCGTTTATCTTTTTTTTTGTTTCCCAGTACCTACATCCTTATTTATTTTTCCCCCAGTGTGTTTTATTCCCATTTTAATGTGTGTTGAACATTCTTTTGTGTTAATTATTGCTACTTTCGCCAGTGTCTACTTTGTCCTATCTCCACAGAAAATAGTGACGTTTGTTTTCAATTCTTGTCAACACAAGACCATATTACAAGATATATTCATATTTGCATATAGATGTTTGTGTTCCACACTACTATAAGTGTTATTTTCCCTGTTCTCTACTTTATGATTCATATTTCATTGAACAAATTCACTCTTAGTGTAATTTTTAACTTCTTTTTTTTAAAGTAAAGTGTTCTTTGCTTCTGTTTAAGTAAGTGTTTGCCTAAGCTGCAATTAAGAGTTAAAGTGTTCAATCAGTTCATTCTTGATAATATTTTTTTTATTGTTCTTGTAAACTGTATTTCCTTGTGTCTGCATTTTTTATTGCATTTATTGACTCATTTTGCAATGACTCTTGTGTAATTTTTGTGCTGTGATTATTTTTTTTCATAATTTTTTGTAGTGTTTGTTGTGCTGCAATTCCTGAACAGTAATTGTCATTTGCAATAGTGCTACAGTATATTTCAGTGCAATATTCTGTGATTCCAGTTTTACATTTACTTGTGTTCTCAGTGCATAATATTTTAATATTTGTGTGCCAATTTATTTTTTTTAGAGAATTGCTTTCCCAGTCTATTTTAATTTTGCACAAGATTTATTGATTGTATTTTATTATTTCTGATTGATTTATCATTTATTATTGAATTTATTTATTGACTTGAGAGTAAAGACAATTCACCGAGCCATTAATTCAAATTAAAGTAAGATCTTCAATTTCTCTTGATTATCAAAGTGTTGTTTTGCCTTTATCCAGTTGAATGCTTCTGTGAGTTTTCCTTGCTCTGCAGTGTGTCTTGTACATTTCTTTACTTATGCAGAATACTTAAGCATTTTCTCCCCTTTAAGCTTTATTGTGTCGTATATTCATTTTATAATTCTTGCTTTTTATGTCCTTGTGTAAGTTCTCTGAGAATCATGTCCAAGTCACTTTTGATTGCTCACTTAGTGCATCATGCCAGTCAAAGTAAATATGAATCAGTCCACAGTCCTAATATTCCCTTACTGACTGAAAGACAGTATCTAGCTTTTGAGCAATGCGTTTGTTCTCACAGCTTGTATCTGAGATTTGTCACAGTGCTGCAGAATGTGAAGTTCAGATTACATTCTTATAGTTCCGTGAATTACTTATTAATGTAGCCGAGCAGTCAGGCACTAGTAAGACTGTCACTCCTGTCTGGAATCCAGCCAAAATATCTAGCACGCAGGATAGTGTACAGTTACCCTGGGTCTCCGAAGAACCTCAGACAACTCTGGATGCTGAGACTACTATCTCTGCGATGTCGACTTGTTCAAGTAGTCGTTCCTCCCAGGGGATGCCTTGCGAAGAAAAATTACTTGCAATGAGTTATGTCATCTCTTGCTGATGCCACAAGCCATTGCAGGAAGACGTTTCTGTGGCTAGTGTGCTCTCTTGAGTGTTGTTGTTGCCCCTTGTGTTGCAGATGGTGATACTATCCTAGTTGACAGTAATCTTTGCAACGTAAAAAGTTGTTTCCCGAGTCTTCTTTACGTGTTATTAACGATTGTAAGAGCAGTCTCTTTATAGTTAATACCTCGGGTCACAGTGTTCGACTCAGAGCAAATACCATTATTGTAGACCTAGTTCATTACCCTTACCCTGTGCTTGCACTAAGAGATAGTAGATCCGTTCTCCCTTCCTAATATTTCGAGTTATGGTGTTAATTATTTCAGCTGGGGAGAGCCCATCCACTCCACCGAGTTTGTTCATTCCTCCAGTAAGAAAGAACAGATCCCTTGTGGTCTGGTGTGATCTGATTCCTGCTCCAGGAAGATCTTATTCTGACTGTGAAGCCACCAGCACCAATCAGTGACTTTGTTATGAGCCAAGAATTACTGTATCGAACAGCCGAGTTGGGTACCCCAAGCAGAAGGGTATACCAATTAGTAATTCCACAGTCACTTGTGAATGTAGCCCTACAGCTAGTTCACTATGCACCAGGTGTTGCACACCCTGGTATGGATCATTCTGTGAAACAAGCCAGAATGAAATACTTTTGGCCACGTATGGCAACTGACATGTATGAGTATGTCAAGAGATGTAGTGTATGTATGCAGCATAAAGTGGAAATAAATGGTATAAAATACCGACACAATGGCAATATAAACACAAATGCAGTATAATGTGATCCTTTATTGACTACGTTTCGCCCACACAGTGGGCTTTTTCAAGTCACAAACAGAACTACCTGGGGTGGAAGGAACGCGAGTATTTATAGTCCGGCTGAGGTCAGGTGAAGAATGCTGCATCTGATGATGTACCGAGTTGGGTTGTAGAGTCTAAAAACTTGGGTAGCTTGGAAAGGAGACTGGACAAGTTTGTGAGCAGACCTTCTACAGTGTTCTTATGTGGGATAGCGATGAAGAAGTTTCTTGGCAAGTGGTTCAGCTATGTTATAGAAGCCACTATTCTGGTTGAAGTTGTCGGATATAGAAATAAGTGATGATTCCAGGATTCTTCGGTATTGAGTGTTGTCTTCTGTGGCGATAAGTCTTGAGTTTCTGTAGTTTATCAAGTGGTTGTGTGAATTACGGTGTTGTACGCAGGCATTCCTTGTGTCGTCAGACCTGCTTGCGTATTGGTGTTCTGAAATACGTGTTTGGAGGTCCCTTGATGTTTCGCCCACGTATAACTTGTTGCAGTCATTACAAGGGATTATGTATACCCCTGCAGAGGATGGAGGCTTGTCCTGCCTACTACTGGTGATGTCCTTGATGGTCGTGGTTGTGGAGGTAGATACTTGGAATGATGTTTTGGCAAAGATGTTGGAAACATGTTTGGCAATGGAGTTGGTGGGAAGGACTATGTATCTCTTCTCGGCAGTGTCTTCTCTGGGTGTGTTGAAGATGTTTAGTGCTCGCCGTCTGCAGTCTCTGATGAAGTGACGAGGATAGTGGAGTTTGGAAAATACCTGTTCAATTATAGTGCATTCTTCCTCAAGGAACTCGTTGCTGCAGATTCTGAGTGCACGCAGGAAGAAGCCTATAATTACACCACGTTTGGTTTTGGTGTCGTGGTGAGAGTAGAAGTGGAGAAGATCGTTTTGGTTGGTGGGTTTTCGATAGACTTTAAAACGAAGTTCGTGGTCAGCTTTGCAGAGTAGAACATCAAGGAAAGGAAGAGTGTTGTCGACCTCTTCTTCAAGTGTGAACTGGATTGAAGGCTCGACCTGGTTGAGCTTGTCTTGGAGAGCTTGAACGTTGAAGCGTTTAGGAGTTATGAGGAGAATGTCGTCAACATAACGGAGCCAGGTGACAGACGAAGGAATAATGGTGGAGAAACGTTCGGCTTCTAGATGTTCCATGTATAGGTTCGCTAGGACTGCACTGAGTGGCGAACCCATGGGTAGTCCAAAAGTCTGCTGAAAGAGGTGATTTTCAAAAGAGAAACACGTAAAGCCAACACATAGTTCAACCAGGTCGATGAAGTCGCTGGCTGGAATGGGAAGATCAAGTGAATCGTCAATTTTCTTGCGCAAGAGATCGATGGCTTGTTTAGTAGGTACTTTAGTGAATAGGGAAGTCACGTCAAGGCTGGAAAGTTTCTTGTTCCTGATGTTGATGTTGCGAATGCGATTGAGAAGATCACCTGAGTGTTTGAGATGTGCTGGACTGATAGTGCCCAAGAGTTTCGAGAGGTGTTTGGCGAGAATTCCTGAGAGCTTGTGGGGAGCACTGCCTATTCCCGAGGATATGGGCCTCAGTGGGATACCAGGCTTGTGAGTCTTTGGCAGGCCGTACATTCTGGCAGGTCTGGGGTTGCTGGGCATGGTGTGCAGAAGTTTCTTCCCTTGTTCTGAGCTCCTCAGAATGCGGCGAGTCCTTTGAAGAAAAGTTTTAGTAAGGTTGTCCACTTGGTTAGTTGTGAGAGGTTTGTAGGTATCTGGGTCATTAAGTAGATTGAGCATTTTGTTCCTGTAATCGTCAGTGTTCATGATAACAACACCACCTCCTTTATCAGCGGTGGTGACCCTGATGGTCGTGTCTTCTGCTAAACCTTTGAGTGCATTGATGTAACGTCGGGGTATGACTGGGGAGCTGCGTGTTGAGATGGCTGCTGAGATGATGCCTTGAAGATAGCCTTTTTGGAAGTCGGAGTCATTGTGTCTGTAGTTTTTGGCGATGAAATTGAGGTCTTGTTTTGGTTTCGTAATTCCTGTTGCGAAGTTTTTGGATTTTGAATAATTTCAGATGAAATTGAGGTCTTGTTTTGATCTTCTGTTGAACATTCGCCAACTCTGCTGCGAATGTTTCGGCGGTAGAGTGTGCCTAGTGTTCGCTACAAAGGAAGCTTTTCTCCAAGCCAGAACACTAGGCACAACACTCCGGGGCAACATGAACAGACGCACCGCCGAAATCAAACAATGCTACAAAGGAAGCTTTCCTCCAGCCAGAGTTACAACACTCCGGGGCAACATGAACAGACGCACCGCCGAAATCATTCGCAGCAGAGTTACACAGCGAATGTTCAACAGATGATCAGACTTACTAGGAAACTACAAACACTCTGCGATAATAGTAATTGGAAAAGTTTAGGAAGACCTGAAATTATTCAAAATCTTTCATCTCGTCCACTGTCAACCACAGAAACTGAAGCCCTCAGCTTAGGCCTCAAATTCGCAACAGGAATTACGAAACCAAAACAAGACCTCAATTTCATCGCCAAAAACTACAGACACAATGACTCCGACTTCCAAAAAGGCTATCTTCAAGGCATCATCTCAGCAGCCATCTCAACACGCAGCTCCCCAGTCATACCCCGACGTTACATCAATGCACTCAAAGGTTTAGCAGAAGACACGACCATCAGGGTCACCACCGCTGATAAAGGAGGTGGTGTTGTTATCATGAACACTGACGATTACAGGAACAAAATGCTCAATCTACTTAATGACCCAGATACCTACAAACCTCTCACAACTAACCAAGTGGACAACCTTACTAAAACTTTTCTTCAAAGGACTCGCCGCATTCTGAGGAGCTCAGAACAAGGGAAGAAACTTCTGCACACCATGCCCAGCAACCCCAGACCTGCCAGAATGTACGGCCTGCCAAAGACTCACAAGCCTGGTATCCCACTGAGGCCCATATCCTCGGGAATAGGCAGTGCTCCCCACAAGCTCTCAGGAATTCTCGCCAAACACCTCTCGAAACTCTTGGGCACTATCAGTCCAGCACATCTCAAACACTCAGGTGATCTTCTCAATCGCATTCGCAACATCAACATCAGGAACAAGAAACTTTCCAGCCTTGACGTGACTTCCCTATTCACTAAAGTACCTACTAAACAAGCCATCGATCTCTTGCGCAAGAAAATTGACGATTCACTTGATCTTCCCATTCCAGCCAGCGACTTCATCGACCTGGTTGAACTATGTGTTGGCTTTACGTGTTTCTCTTTTGAAAATCACCTCTTTCAGCAGACTTTTGGACTACCCATGGGTTCGCCACTCAGTGCAGTCCTAGCGAACCTATACATGGAACATCTAGAAGCCGAACGTTTCTCCACCATTATTCCTTCGTCTGTCACCTGGCTCCGTTATGTTGACGACATTCTCCTCATAACTCCTAAACGCTTCAACGTTCAAGCTCTCCAAGACAAGCTCAACCAGGTCGAGCCTTCAATCCAGTTCACACTTGAAGAAGAGGTCGACAACACTCTTCCTTTCCTTGATGTTCTACTCTGCAAAGCTGACCACGAACTTCGTTTTAAAGTCTATCGAAAACCCACCAACCAAAACGATCTTCTCCACTTCTACTCTCACCACGACACCAAAACCAAACGTGGTGTAATTATAGGCTTCTTCCTGCGTGCACTCAGAATCTGCAGCAACGAGTTCCTTGAGGAAGAATGCACTATAATTGAACAGGTATTTTCCAAACTCCACTATCCTCGTCACTTCATCAGAGACTGCAGACGGCGAGCACTAAACATCTTCAACACACCCAGAGAAGACACTGCCGAGAAGAGATACATAGTCCTTCCCACCAACTCCATTGCCAAACATGTTTCCAACATCTTTGCCAAAACATCATTCCAAGTATCTACCTCCACAACCACGACCATCAAGGACATCACCAGTAGTAGGCAGGACAAGCCTCCATCCTCTGCAGGGGTATACATAATCCCTTGTAATGACTGCAACAAGTTATACGTGGGCGAAACATCAAGGGACCTCCAAACACGTATTTCAGAACACCAATACGCAAGCAGGTCTGACGACACAAGGAATGCCTGCGTACAACACCGTAATTCACACAACCACTTGATAAACTACAGAAACTCAAGACTTATCGCCACAGAAGACAACACTCAATACCGAAGAATCCTGGAATCATCACTTATTTCTATATCCGACAACTTCAACCAGAATAGTGGCTTCTATAACATAGCTGAACCACTTGCCAAGAAACTTCTTCATCGCTATCCCACATAAGAACACTGTAGAAGGTCTGCTCACAAACTTGTCCAGTCTCCTTTCCAAGCTACCCAAGTTTTTAGACTCTACAACCCAACTCGGTACATCATCAGATGCAGCATTCTTCACCTGACCTCAGCCGGACTATAAATACTCGCGTTCCTTCCACCCCAGGTAGTTCTGTTTGTGACTTGAAAAAGCCCACTGTGTGGGCGAAACGTAGTCAATAAAGGATCACATTATACTGCATTTGTGTTTATATTGCCAATGAGGGGAGACCTGATCGAAGTGTATAAGTGGAAGATAGGTATTAATAAAGGAGATATTAATAAGGTCTTGAGGATGTCTCTCCAAGAGAGAACCCGCAGTAATGGATTTAAATTAGATAAGTTTAGATTTAGAAAGGACATAGGAAAGTATTGGTTTGGAAATAGGGTAGTTGATGAGTGGAACAGTCTACCTAGTTGGGTTATTGAGGCTGGGACTTTGGGTAGTTTCAAATTTAGGTTGGATAAATACATGAGTGGGAGGGGTTGGATATGAGAGGGTCTTGCACATCGGAGCTTGTTTCTTGGGTGGCATTGAAAATTGGGTTGGTCAAATGTTTATTAGTGGGATAAATTGTAAAGGACCTGCCTAGTATGGGCCAACAGGCCTGCTGCAGTGTTCCTCCTTTCTTATGTTCTTATGTTCTTATGTCGAGACGCCATACGTAATATGACCGAGCTGTCAGTATAGCTACTGAATTTCCCATAGATATGCTTGTGTAGTATACTGTAGATAGTATCGTCCATATATACATTTAGGCTCCCTGCTCAGCTAGGCCCAGTGGCTAGCATGTATGATGTCAAGTGATGCCGTATGTGAGCATTGCTCACCATACCCCTCTCTCAGTTCCCGCACAGACCTACAGGCAAGAACAAGGAAGGCTGAGCTTTCTCCTCACGACTCTGCAAATACAAGTGTTACCATCCATACCCAAGTGTATTTCTACACCACCTTTATCTCCTAGAACCCCCACGTTACAACAACACACTCCTCTTGCCTCACAACACAATCCTCTTGCCTCACAACACAATCTTCTTGCCTCACAACACAGTCCTCTTGCCTCACAACACAATCCTCTTGCCTCACAACACAATCTTCTTGCCTCACAACACAGTCCTCTTGCCTCACAACACACTCCTCTTGCCTCACAGCACAATCCTCTTGCCTCACAACACACTCCTCTTGCCTCACAGCACAATCCTCTTGCCTCACAACACACTCTTCGTTCAACCTTTGGACGAAGACCTACTTCGACTAGTGGATGGTACCACCATGACACCGCCTCCTCCTGCTACGCCTCACCTGACTACAGTATATAAGCCACGTCTACGGCCCTATGCTGTACATTCTACAAGATTGATGGACTGAACACATCGACTCCAGGCTGAGGGACTGATTACCTCAAACTCCTCCACTCCTTACACCTTCTGCTTTGTATTGGACTGATGAAGCTACTGTGTGGCGAAACGTTTCCTGAATAAAGATTCCCCATATGTTGCATAAGTGTCTAAATCTTCAAGCATAAAGAGCGACATCGGCAAGTTTGCCGATGACACCAAAATAGGCCGTCGAATTCATTCTGACGAGGACATTCGAGCACTCCAGGAAGATTTGAATAGACTGATGCAGTGGTCGGAGAAGTGGCAGATGCAGTTTAATATAGACAAATGCAAAGTTCTAAATGTTGGACAGGACAATAACCATGCCACATATAAACTAAATAATGTAGATCTTAATATTACGGATTGCGAAAAAGATTTAGGAGTTCTGGTTAGCAGTAATCTGAAACCAAGACAACAGTGCATAAGTGTTCGCAATAAAGCTAATAGAATCCTTGGCTTCATATCAAGAAGCATAAATAATAGGAGTCCTCAGGTTGTTCTTCAACTCTATACATCCTTGGTTAGGCCTCATTTAGATTATGCTGCACAGTTTTGGTCACCGTATTACAGAATGGATATAAATTCTCTGGAAAATGTACAAAGGAGGATGACAAAGTTGATCCCATGTATCAGAAACCTTCCCTATGAGGATAGACTAAGGGCCCTGAAACTGCACTCTCTAGAAAGACGTAGAATTAGGGGGGATATGATTGAGGTGTATAAATGGAAGACAGGAATAAATAAAGGGGATGTAAATAGTGTGCTGAAAATATCTAGCCTAGACAGGACTCGCAGCAATGGTTTTAAGTTGGAAAAATTCAGATTCAGGAAGGATATAGGAAAGTACTGGTTTGGTAATAGAGTTGTGGATGAGTGGAACAAACTCCCAAGTACCGTTATAGAGGCCAGAACGTTGTGTAGCTTTAAAAATAGGTTGGATAAATACATGAGTAGATGTGGGTGGGTGTGAGTTAGACCTGATAGCTTGTGCTAACAGGTCGGTTGCCGTGTTCCTCCCTTAACTCAATGTGACCTGACCTGACTAGGTTGGGTGCATTGGCTTAAGCCGGTAGGGACTTGGACCTGCCTCGCATGGGCCAGTAGGCCTTCTGCAGTGTTCCTTCGTTCTTATGTTCTTATGTTCTTATGTCTCCGATTGCCGCTCAGTGACCGCAGCTCATCTAGTTATGTCTTGGTCTACATAGACCTAATCCGGTTTTGGCTCAGCCTCGCTGGTTTATGTGCACTGTCAGTGGTCTACCTTCCATCTTAGTGTACTCCCCACTGTCTTATTCTTTCGTTATCTAATTCGTTATTCTTCCCATCTTATTCTCCCGTTATCTGTTGTAGCATTCCTTCCTCTCTTGTTCTCTGTTTATTATAGTATTCTTCTGTGTTCCACGTTCGGAGCATCACCGAATCATAGATCATAAAAGTAACAGCCTGGTTGACCAGGCAAGCACCAGACGAGCCTGGCCCAAAGCCGGGCTCTGGGAGTAGAATAACTTTGGAAACTCATCAAAGGTATATCAAATGTTATTTATATACACGGCTGTCCTCGAGCAACCCCCCTCCCCCCCCTCCCGAAGTGTCACCACCAGGCAATTGTAAACATCTGCGTCATACAGACACGTGTTAAATATACTTTCTTGAAGAATGAGACACTTGTGCAACATTTGGTAAGCTTTACTGAGGAAACGTTTCGCCAGCCAATGGCTTCTTCAGTCCATTACAGAGAATAAAAGTGGAAGACGAGGAGGAGTTTGAGGAAATCAGTCCCTCAGTCTGGAGTTGATGTGTTCAGTCTATCAGTGTTGAGAAATGTACAGTATATGTTCGGAGAAGTTGCAACTTCTGGTGCTTCTTCTGTATTTGACTGAAGAAGGTCACTGTGTAGGCGAAACGTTGCACATGTTTTATTTGTCAGCTTGTAGGTATTGTATATTATTATCATATTTACGTATGCATAAAATTTACTTTAAAGGCGGCTTTAAGGACTAAAATATTCTTGAATAGATGCGTGGAAGTGAAATGCAGCTTTAGGCAGTCAACAGGCTTTAAACCTAACAAAGCCGTCCAACAGAGATATTGTACGTAGCCTCTGGACTGTTGGTTGTCTTACAACACTCACCAGGTGATGTTTTAACCATAAAATGCCAGCATTAATAGTCTAATTATCATTGCTAACAAATGTATATCAGTAAAAGCAGTTATAATTCCACCTGTAGTTACCGAGATCCTACCTGTCTCTCTCTCTCTCTCTCTCTCTCTCTCTCTCTCTCTCTCTCTCTCTCTCTCTCTCTCTCTCTCTCTCTCTCTCTCTCTCTCTCTCTCTCTCTCTCACACACACACACAAACGAACTTTCTCTCTCTCTTTGCATGTTAATATTTGATTAATGAATTACGTATGCACACACACACACACACATCACTCAGCGAGGCTGAGCCAAAACCGGATTAGGTGTATGTAGACCAAGACATAACTAGATGAGCTGCGGTCACTGAGCGGCGATCTGGACACATTGACGTCACTGATGTACACGAAGCATATGGAAACTCTTGATACATTGTTTTCAACAAGGATCGAGGTTAACATTTACAAACAAGATGTAGAAATGAATCGTTATTTTGTATGTTGTTGTAGCTCTCACACCTCGGGTGTCCAGATATGTTCCAGTGTCCTCAGCGAACACTTCCTTAAATCTTTTATACATTTTCTCGCTTATTTCCCTATTCTTCTTTTGCGAGTTTTCCATCCTCTTTCAGTCTTAATAATTATAATCACCACTAGAGTCATTTTCCTCTTAATGTGGTTATGGAGCAATATTGGCGCCCCCCGCCTCTTCTTTTTCTTGTATATTATTTCCTACTTCTGCGTAATTCCAGGTTTTCCTGTTCTTTCTCTTCTACATATTTTTCCACATTTTTATGCATCTTCCCTTCGTCTCTTTATCTCTGCAGTCTTGTACGAGGCTCTCCTCTCCTCCTTGTTGGTCACCTTCTCAGTGCTCTGAAGCATCTTGTAGGATGCTGCTGTCTTGATGCTGGATGGAGATTATGATTATTAGAGGACCTACTCTTCCCTTCATGGGCTCTCCTATTGTCCAGGTACTCCATTATCTTTATGGGTTTAGAGCTTCTCAATAACAGAAATAATAATAATAATAATAATAATAATAATAATAATAATAATAATAATAATAATAATAATAATAATATAATAATAATAATAATAATAATAACGATAACCCTCTTAAGGAAAAACTTCAACTTCCGCCTCCCGGCACTTCTCTTTGAACCTTTCCAGAATTATATTTGTAGTTCTTCTTTCCAGTTCACTTTTCCGGTCACCTTCCCTCAGGAACTCTTTGATCTTCACCTAGTTCCCTCTTTTATATTCTGACTCTCCTTTTTTCCTCTTTATTACTCTCCAGTTATATATCCACCAGAAACTCAGTTCTCAACAACGTATAACTTCTAGCCATGACGGTACTTCATAGTCTATTTCATTTACATCGGCTTCGTTTAGTGTGAAGATCTGGTCAAGTCTCTCAAGCTTGTCTCGTTCTTTCAGTCCTATAGCATCCTTGATGTGTTAACTCTTGAAGTGTTTCATTACTGTCTTTATTAGTTCCACCTTTTACGTGCCTGGTCTCCAGAGTCTGTCCCGGTTCAATCAATCTATTTGGTAGCAATTATTGTCACCCGTGGTAACAAGTTTTAAGCTGTTTCCGTGTGCTCTCCTCGCTGCATTCTCTGTGATAATAATGGTGGTCATGTTCTAACATTCCAGTGTTTTCTGTTATTTTGTGGTGAGTTGGAGACAAGTTATGATTGATCCTAATATGTCGGTGTTCTATTCTCACTTGTATACTCTCCCTGTGGAATTCTAAGTAGGCCAATTGAAGGCCTCGGACAGATGACCAAAAGCTCCAGTGGCGGGTCATCATATGACTAAACCCGGCGTCGGGAGACAACTGTCCTGTTTCCTGACGAATCTTACCTAACCTAACATCACCTTCTCGACATCTGTGTATTTTCATCCCTTGTTATTTTGCATCTTTCTGGAAAAGAGTATTCTTTATCATACCATTCAGTTTTGTTTCTGTTATTCCTGTGATATAAAGCTTTGTTAACATACCGAACACATTTAAATTTCCCTCACTTCATGATTATCGTCTGACCAGTTTGTGAGTGCTAGTAATAGTCAGATGTGGATGGAAGGAGTAATGTAGGTGCTGTTGGTGGTGGTGCTGAGTGTAGGTAGTTCTGGTAGTGGTGGTGCTGAGTGTAGGTTGTGTTGGTAGTGGTGGTGCTGAGTGTAGGTTGTGCTGGTAGTGGTGGTGCTGAGTGTAGGTTGTGCTGGTAGTGGTGGTGCTGAGTGTAGGTTGTGTTGGTAGTGGTGGTGCTGAGTGTAGGTTGTGCTGGTAGTGGTGGTGCTGAGTGTAGGTTGTGTTGGTAGTGGTGGTGCTGAGTGTAGGTTGTGCTGGTAGTGGTGGTGACTCCTACCTGGACTGTATTTAGGTAACTGGGAAGGGATGGCAGCGATGGAGTTGAATTAGCAGGAGTGGAGGAGGGAGGGAAGGGGGAGGAAGGGAGGTAGGGGTGGGGGGGAAGGAATGAGGGAGGGAGAGAGGGTGACAGGAAAGGACAGGGTCGCCGACTGAGGCTGAAGGATAGTGGACGGGGGAACTTGATGGAAAGGGACGAGAAATAAATACGGGTAGGGTGGCAGTGGATGGGAGTTTTAGGTTTGTAAAGTATTAAGAACTAACAGGGAAGACAACAGAAGTGACTGTTTACTGTCAACTCTTCCTCTCTTCTTTTATCTTCCCGCAACTCAGCTTCGATTTCTAGTAAATAAATTATCACACTTCTTTCTTATTCCTTCTCGCGTGTCTCATTATCGATTTTGCTGCTATTGACCCTATCTCCTCATTCTCGCTCCTCCTCACTCACATTGACTTTAATGTACCTGATGTCTTCGTTACCTTTGATGATATCGAGAGTTTTCCTACTCTCGTAGCCCGGCCCTGGGCCAGGTTTGTCTGGTGTTTCCTGGTCATTCATCCTGTTACTGCTGGTGGCCTGCTGGTTCATATACATTACAGCCTTATGTACTCACCTATTTGTGGTTGCAGGGGTCGAGAGTCAGCTCCTGGCCCCGCCTCTTCACTGATTGCTACCAGGTCCTCTCTCTCCCTGCTCCATGAGCTTTATCATACCTCGCCTTAAAACTATGTATGGTTCCTGCCTCCACTACATCACTTGCTAGGCTATTCCACTTCCTGACTACTCTGTGACTGAAGAAATACTTCCTAACATCCCTTTGATTCATCTGAGTCTTCAACTTCCAATTGTGACCTCTTGTGTCTGTGTCCCATCTCTGGAACATCCCGTCTTTGTCCACCTTGTCTATTCCGCGCAGTATTTTATATGTCGTTATCATGTCTCCCCTGACCCTCCTGTCCTCCAGTGTCGTCAGGCCGATTTCCCTCAACCTTTCTTCGTAGGACAATCCCCTTAGCTCTGGGACTAGTCTTGTTGCAAACCTTTGCACTTTCTCTAATTTCTTGACGTGCTTGACTAGGTGTGGATTCCAAACTGGTGCTGCATACTCCAGTATGGGCCTGACGTACACAGTGTATAAAGTCTTCAACGATTCCTTACTGAGGTGTCGAAACGTTCTCCTTAGGTTTGCCAGGCGCCCATGTGCTGCAGCAGTTATCTGGTTGATGTGCGCCTCAGGAGATATGCTCGGTGTTATACTCACCCCCAGATCTTTTTCCTTGAGTGAGGTTTGCAGTCTTAGGCTGTACTCCGTCTGCGGTTTTCTTTGCCCTTCCCCAGGATTCATAACTTTGACTTGGTGGGTTGGTGTGTGTGTCCCTTTGTGTGTGTTGTGTGTGTACTCACTTAATTGTACTCACCTAATTGTGGTTGCAGGGGTCGAGACTCAGCTCCTGGCCCCGCCTCTTCACTGATCGCTACTAGGTCCTCTCCCTCTCTGCTTCCTGAGCTTTGTCATACCTCTTCTTAAAACTATGTATGGTTCCTGCCTCCACTACTTCACTTGCTAGGCTATTCCACTTCCTGACGACTCTATGACTGAAGAAATACTTCCTAACGTCCCTGTGACTCGTCTGAGTCTTCAGCTTCCAGTTGTGACCCCTTGTTTCTGTGTCCCCTCTCTGGAACATCCTATCTCTGTCCACCTTGTCTATTCCCCGCAGTATCTTGTATGTCGTTATCATGTCTCCCCTGACCCTTCTGTCCTCCAGTGTCGTCAGTCCGATTTCCCTCAACCTTTCCTCGTACGACATTCCCCTGAGCTCTGGGACTAGCCTTGTTGCAAACCTTTGTACTTTCTCTAACTTCTTGACGTGCTTGACCAGGTGTGGGTTCCAGACTGGTGCTGCATACTCCAGTATGGGCCTAACATACACAGTGTACAGTGTCTTGAACGATTCCTTATTAAGGTATCGGAACGCTATTCTCAGGTTTGCCAGGCGCCCGTATGCTGCAGCAGTTATTTGGTTGATGTGTGCCTCCGGTGACGTGCTCGGTGTTATGGTCACCCCAAGGTCTTTCTCCCTGAGTGAGGTCTGTAGTCTTTGTCCACCTAGCCTATACTCTGTCTGCGGTCTTCTTTGCCCCTCCCCAATCTTCATGACTTTGCATTTGGCAGGATTGAATTCGAGAAGCCAGTTTCTGGACCACATGTCCAGCCTGTCCAGGTCTCTTTGCAGTCCTGCCTCATCCTCATCCGATTTAATTCTTCTCATCAACTTCACATCATCTGCGAATAGGGACACTTCAGAGTCTATTCCTTCCATCATGTCGTTCGCATATATCAAAAATAGCACTGGTCCTAGAACTGACCCCTGTGGGACCCCGCTCGTCACAGGCGCCCACTGTGATACCTCTTCACGTACCATGACTCGTTGCTGCCTCCCTGTCAGGTATTCCCTGATCCATTGCAGTGCCCTCCCTGTTACATGCGCCTGATCCTCCAGCTTCTGCACTAATCTCTTGTGGGGAACTGTGTCAAAGGCCTTCCTGCAGTCTAGGAAAACGCAATCAACCCACCCCTCTCTCTCGTGTCTTACTTCTGTTACCTTGTCATAAAACTCCAGGAGGTTTGTGATACAAGATTTGCCTTCCATGAACCCATGCTGGTTTTCATTTATAATCTTGTTCCTTTCCAGGTGTTCGACCACTCTCCTGTGTGTGTGTGTGTGTGTGTGTGTGTGTGTGTGTGTGTGTGTGTGTGTGTGTGTGTGTGTGTGTGTGTGTGTGTGTGTGTGTGTGTGTGTGTGTGTGTGTGTGTGTGTGTGTGGTGTGTGTGTGTGTGTGTGTGTGTGTGTGTGTGTGTGTCTTTCTCCTTGAGCGAGGTTTGCAGTGTGTGTGTGTGTGTGTGTGTGTGTGTGTGTGTGTGTGTGTGTGTGTGTGTGTGTGTGTGTGTGTGTGTGTGTGTGTGTGTGTGTGTGTGTGTGTGTTTGTGTGCCAAGACTGCTATTAAGAAGAGCTGCCAATAACACGCATCCACCACACATCTACCATCCACCACACATCTACCATCCACCACACATCTACCATCCACCACACATCTACCATCCACCACACATCTACCATCCACCACACATCTACCATCCACCACACATCTACCATCCACCACACATCTACCATCCACCACACATCTACCATCCACCACACATCTACCATCCACCACACATCTACCATCCAACACACATCTACCATCCACCACACATCTACCATCCACCACACATCTACCATCCACCACACATCTATCCACCACACATCTACCATCCACCACACATCTACCATCCACCACACATCTACCATCCACCACACATCTACCATCCACCACACATCTATCCACCACACATCTACCATCCACCTCACATCTACCATCCACCACACATCTACCATCCACCACACATCTACCATCCACCACACATCTACCATCCACCACACATCTACCATCCACCACACATCTATCCACCACACATCTACCATCCACCTCACATCTACCATCCACCACACATCTACCATCCACCACACATCTACCATCCACCACACATCTATCCACCACACATCTACCATCCACCTCACATCTACCATCCACCACACATCTATCCACCACACATCTACCATCCACCTCACATCTACCATCCACCACACATCTACCATCCACCACACATCTATCCACCACACATCTACCATCCACCTCACATCTACCATCCACCACACATCTACCATCCACCACACATCTATCCACCACACATCTACCATCCACCACATATCTACCATCTATCACACATCTACCATCCACCACACATCTACCATCCACCACATATCTACCATTCATCACACATCTACCATCCACTACACATCTACCATCCACTACACATCTACCATCTATCACATATCTACCATCCATCACACATCTACAATCTATCACACATTACCATCCATCACACATCTACCATCCATCACACATCAACCATCCATCACACATCTACCATCCATCACACATCTACCATCTATCACACATCTACCATCCATCACACATCTACCATCCATTACACATCTACCATCCATTACACGTCTACCATCCATCACACATCTACCCTCCGCCACATATCTACCAATCATCACACATCTACCATCCACTACACATCTACCATCTATCACACATCTACCATCCATCACAGGTCTACCATCCATCACACATCTACCATCCATCACACATCTACCATCCATCACACATCTATCATCCATCACATATCTACCATCCATCACACATCTACCATCTATCACACATCAACGATCCATCACACATCTACCATCTATCACACATCAACGAGCCATCACACATCTACCATCCATCACACATCTACCATCCACTACAAATCTACCATTCATCACACATCTTCCATCCATCACACATCTACCATCCACTACACATCTACCATCCATCACACCTCTACCATCCATCACACATCTACCATCCACTACACATCTACAATCTATCACACATCTACCATCCATCACACATCTACCACCCACCACACATCTACCATCCATCACACATCTGCCATCCACCACACATCTACCATCCATCACACATCTACCATCCATCACACATCTACCATCCACTACACATCTACCATCCATCACACATCTACCATCCACCACGCATCTACCATCCATCACACATCTACCATCCATCACACATCTACCATCCACTACACATCTACCATCCATCACACATCTTCCATCCACTACACATCTACCATCAACCACACATCTACCATTCATCACACATCTACCATCCATCACACATCTACCATCCATCACACATCTACCATCCACTACACATCTACCATCCATCACACATCTTCCATCCACTACACATCTACCATCAACCACACATCTACCATTCATCACACATCTACCATCCATCACACATCTACCATCCATCACACATCTACCATCCACTACACATCTACCATCCATCACACATCTACCATCCATCACACATCTACCATCCACTACACATCTACCATCCACTACACATCTACCATCCACTACACATCTACCATCCATCACACATCTACCATCCACTACATATCTACCATCCATCACACATCCACCATCCATCACACATCTACCATCCACTAAACATCTACCATCCATCACACATCTACCATCCATCACACATCTACCATCCGTCACACATCTACCATCCACCACACATCTACCATCCATCACACATCTACCATCCATCACACATCTACCATCCACTACACATCTACCATCCATCACACATCTACCATCCACCACACATCTACCATCCATCACACATCTTCCATCCACTACACATCTACCATCAACCACACATCTACCATTCATCACACATCTACCATCCATCACACATCTACCATCCATCACACATCTACCATCCACTACACATCTACCATCCATCACACATCTTCCATCCATTACACATCTACCATCAACCACACATCTACCATTCATCACACATCTACCATCCATCACACATCTACCATCCATCACACATCTACCATCCACTACACATCTACCATCCATCACACATCCACCATCTATCACACATCTACCATCCACTACACATCTACCATCCATCACACATCTACCATCCACTACATATCTACCATCCATCACACATCCACCATCCATCACACATCTACCATCCACTACACATCTACCATCCATCACACATCTACCATCCATCACACATCTACCATCCATCACACATCTACCATCCATCACACATCTGCTATCCACTACATATCTACCATCCACTACACATCTACCATCCATCACACATCTACCATCCATCACACATCTAAAATCCACTACATGTCTACCATCCACTACACATCTACCATCCATCACACATCTACCATCCACTACATATCTACTATCCACTACACATCTACCATCCATCACACATCTACCATCCATCACACATCTACCATCCACCACACATCTACCATTCATCACACATCTACCATCCATCACACATCTAAAATCCACTACATATCTACCATCCACTACACATCTATCATCCATCACACATCTACCATCCACTACATATCTACCATCCACTACACATCTACCATCCATCACACATCTACCATCCATCACACATCTACCATCCACCACACATCTACCATCCATCACACATCTACCATCCACTACATATCTACCATCCACTACACATCTACCATCCACTACACATCTACCATCCATAACACATCTACCATCCATCACACATCTAAAATCCACTACATATCTACCATCCACTACACATCTACCATCCATCACACATCTACCATCCACTACATATCTACCATCCACTACACATCTACCATCCATCACACATCTACCATCCATCACACATCTACCATCCACCACACATCTACCATCCATCACACATCTACCATCCATCACACATCTACTATCCACTACATATCTACCATCCACTACACATCTACCATCCATCACACATCTACCATCCATCACACATCTAAAATCCACTACATGTCTACCATCCACTACACATCTACCATCCATGACACATCTACCATCCACTACATATCTACTATCCACTACACATCTACCATTCATCACACATCTACCATCCATCACACATCTACCATCCACCACACATCTACCATTCATCACACATCTACCATCCATCACACATCTAAAATCCACTACATATCTACCATCCACTACACATCTATCATCCATCACACATCTACCATCCACTACATATCTACCATCCACTACACATCTACCATCCATCACACATCTACCATCCATCACACATCTACCATCCACCACACATCTACCATCCATCACACATCTACCATCCACTACATATCTACCATCCACTACACATCTACCATCCACTACACATCTACCATCCATCACACATCTACCATCCATCACACATCTAAAATCCACTACATATCTACCATTCACTACACATCTACCATCCATCACACATCTACCATCCACTACATATCTACCATCCACTACACATCTACCATCCATCACACATCTACCATCCACCACACATCTACCATCCATCACACATCTACCATCCACTACATATCTACCATCCACTACACATCTACCATCCACTACACATCTACCATCCATCACACATCTACCATCCATCACACATCTACCATCCATCACACATCTACCATCCATCACACATCTACCATCCACTACATATCTACCATCCATCACACATCTACCATCCACTACATATCTACCATCCACTACACATCTACCATCCACTACACATCTACCATCCACTACACATCTACCATCCATCACACATCTACCATCCATCACACATCTACCATCCATCACACATCTACCATCCATCACACATCTACCATCCATCACACATCTACCATCCATCACACATCTACCACCACGAAAGTCGACACAAGAAAGCGTATAAGTCTCTCAGTTAACCAGTCATGTTTCTCAGTCAGTGATGTCTCTCAGTCAACCAGTCATGTTTCTCAGTTATGTCTCTCAGTCAACCAGTCATGTTTCTTAGTTATGTCTCTCAGTCAACCAGTCATGTTTCTCAGTTATGTCTCTCAGTCAACCAGTCATGTTTCTCAGTTATGTCTCTCAGTCAACCAGTCATGTTTCTTAGTCAGTTATGTCTCTCAGTCAACCAGTCATGTTTCTTAGTCAGTTATGTCTCTCAGTCAACCAGTCATGTTTCTCAGTTATGTCTCTCAGTCAACCAGTCATGTTTCTTAGTCAGTTATGTCTCTCAGTCAACCAGTCATGTTTCTCAGTTATGTCTCTCAGTCAACCAGTCATGTTTCTCAGTTATGTCTCTCAGTCAACCTGTCATGCTTCTCTGTTATAAGTTAATCGAGGAAGCCAGACTGTGAAGTGAGACGGGAAGGGGAGTGTGTAATAAAGGGTTAACTGTAAGGGTTTTGTGAAGTTAAGGGAAAAGTGAGCAGTGAAGAGGGTTTTGAAGAGGAAATTTTACTAGTAATTCAGTGGTGATTGCTAAAGCAAACAGTAAGTGTACTAGGGACTGGAAAAGAGAAATAAATATTATTGTATATGAGTAAAAGAGCGAAGAGTGAAAATGGCAGGCATTAGGGGGGTACAGGCTGCCATAATTATATTTATATTTCTTCTTCAATTCCATGAAGAAAGAAATCAGTCATGGGGGCTGGAAAAGGTGAATGGAGTAACAGCGCCCTGAACAATAAAAGCCCAACAGTTGCCATCCTACCAGAAAAGTAAATGTCACTATCGCCGCAAGGTATGGCAACACCGCATACCCAAACAAAAACAGTGGCACACAGCTCTTATTGTAGCGCTCTTAAGTGGTGATATCCAAATTAATCCAGGACCTCAAACTATTGTGCAGAGGCAAAACAGACAGATAAATGACGGCGATAATGACGGTCTAGTAGCTAGGAATGATAACCTTAACTCCATATGTAATGCATACATAGGTCAATGTGAGACAATACAGCCATTATTATCTCAAACACTACCAAACAGGTGCTTACACTGTACTAAAGTACGCATGAAAAACAGAAAAGGCACCTTATGTATAATGTGTAAGGGGTGGGTGCATGATGGATGTATGTACAATTATAACAACGGTGCCAGAATTCATTTTGTGTGTAACAAATGCACTTTGGCACAGTTACCATCCACTACACATCTACCATCCATCACACATCTACCATCCATCACACATCTAAAATCCACTACATATCTACCATCCACTACACATCTACCATCCATCACACATCTACCATCCACTACATATCTACCATCCACTACACATCTACCATCCATCACACATCTACCATCCATCACACATCTACCATCCACCACACATCTACCATCCATCACACATCTACCATCCATCACACATCTGCTATCCACTACATATCTACCATCCACTACACATCTACCATCCATCACACATCTACCATCCATCACACATCTAAAATCCACTACATGTCTACCATCCACTACACATCTACCATCCATCACACATCTACCATCCACTACATATCTACTATCCACTACACATCTACCATTCATCACACATCTACCATCCATCACACATCTACCATCCACCACACATCTACCATTCATCACACATCTACCATCCATCACACATCTAAAATCCACTACATATCTACCATCCACTACACATCTATCATCCATCACACATCTACCATCCACTACATATCTACCATCCACTACACATCTACCATCCATCACACATCTACCATCCATCACACATCTACCATCCACCACACATCTACCATCCATCACACATCTACCATCCACTACATATCTACCATCCACTACACATCTACCATCCACTACACATCTACCATCCATCACACATCTACCATCCATCACACATCTAAAATCCACTACATATCTACCATCCACTACACATCTACCATCCATCACACATCTACCATCCACTACATATCTACCATCCACTACACATCTACCATCCATCACACATCTACCATCCATCACACATCTACCATCCACCACACATCTACCATCCATCACACATCTACCATCCACTACATATCTACCATCCACTACACATCTACCATCCACTACACATCTACCATCCATCACACATCTACCATCCATCACACATCTACCATCCATCACACATCTACCATCCATCACACATCTACCATCCACTACATATCTACCATCCATGACACATCTACCATCCACTACATATCTACCATCCACTACACATCTACCATCCACTACACATCTACCATCCACTACACATCTACCATCCATCACACATCTACCATCCATCACACATCTACCATCCATCACACATCTACCATCCATCACACATCTACCATCCATCACACATCTACCATCCATCACACATCTACCACCACGAAAGTCGACACAAGAAAGCGTATAAGTCTCTCAGTTAACCAGTCATGTTTCTCAGTCAGTGATGTCTCTCAGTCAACCAGTCATGTTTCTCAGTTATGTCTCTCAGTCAACCAGTCATGTTTCTTAGTTATGTCTCTCAGTCAACCAGTCATGTTTCTCAGTTATGTCTCTCAGTCAACCAGTCATGTTTCTTAGTTATGTCTCTCAGTCAACCAGTCATGTTTCTCAGTTATGTCTCTCAGTCATCCAGTCATGTTTCTTAGTCAGTCAACCAGTATGTTTCTCAGTCAGTCAACCAGTCATGTTTCTCAGTTATGTCTCTCAGTCATCCAGTCATGTTTCTTAGTCAGTTATGTCTCTCAGACAACCAGTCATGTTTCTTAGTCAGTTATGTCTCTCAGTCAACCAGTCATGTTTCTCAGTTATGTCTCTCAGTCAACCAGTCATGCTTCTCAGTTAGAAGTTAATCGAGGAAGCCAGACTGTGAAGTGAGATGGGAAGGGGGGTGTGTAATAAAGGGTTAACTGTAAGGGTTTTGTGAAGTTAAGGGAAAAGTGAGCAGTGAAGAGGGTTTTGAAGAGGAAATTTTACTAGTAATTCAGTGGTGATTGCTAAAGCAAACACTAAGTGTACTAGGGACTGGAAAAGAGAAATAAATATTATTGTATATGAGTAAAAGAGCGAAGAGTGAAAATGGCAGGCATTAGGGGGGTACAGGCTGCCATAATTATATTTATATTTCTTCTTCAATTCCATGAAGAAAGAAATCAGTCATGGGGGCTGGAAAAGGTGAATGGAGTAACAGCGCCCTGGACAGTAAAAGCCCAACAGTTGCCATCCTACCAGAAAAGTAAATGTCACTATCGCCGCAAGGTATGGCAACACCGCATACCCAAACAAAAACAGTGGCACACAGCTCTTATTGTAGCGCTCTTAAGTGGTGATATCCAAATTAATCCAGGACCTCAAACTATTGTGCAGAGGCAAAACAGACAGATAAATGACGGCGATAATGACGGTCTAGTAGCTAGGAATGATAACCTTAACTCCATATGTAATGCATACATAGGTCAATGTGAGACAATACAGCCATTATTATCTCAAACACTACCAAACAGGTGCTTACACTGTACTAAAGTACGCATGAAAAACAGAAAAGGCACCTTATGTAAAATGTGTAAGGGGTGGGTGCATGATGGATGTATGTACAATTATAACAACGGTGCCAGAATTCATTTTGTGTGTAACAAATGCACTTTGGCACAGTTACCCTTTAGCAGTGATGACATTGATTTACCTAAATTTAATACAAATGACCCATTGCCATATATTGATGATGATTGTTTTATGAAAACAGGCCTTCACTTTATTCATGTCAATGCAAGATCACTTCTTCCTAAATTGGCAGAGATTAGGATTCTAGCTAACAAAATTAGGGCGGCAGTTATAACCATCTCTGAATCTTGGTTGGATGATACGGTGACTGACGACGAGGTCAAAATAGATGGTTACAATATAAAACGCTTAGATAGGAACAGAAAGGGTGGTGGAGTATGTGCCTACATTAGAAATGACTTAGCTTACAACCCAAGACCTGATTTAAATAACAATAAACTGGAGATTCTATGGTTTGAAGTGCTGCTTCCTAAGACCAAACCCATCTTAGTAGGAACTAGTTACCGCCCTCCTACCCAGGACCAGTTCTTAGAAGACTTTTCCAGAGTCTTGTCCGGAGTTGAAAACAATTGCGAGACAATAATACTGGGCGACTTCAATATCTGTTTTCAGCAGCAAAATAACGGGCTATGCAAAAGGTATAAGCAAATTCTAGGATTAAATAGTTACACTCAACTAATTAATACTCCAACCCGGATCACACAGTTCTCAGCCACCCTAATTGACCACATACTTTGTAACCGCTCTGAGAACATTAGTCAGTCAGGCGTCATTACCACAGGTCTTAGTGATCATTTCATCATTTACTGCACCAGGAAAATCACTAGGGATAGGATAGGCCTACACAGGACAATAAAAATGAGGTCAACTAGAAACTACAGTAAAGAAACACTGGTAAATAGGCTACACAATTGTGACTGGACAGAGATAACAAGTTGCACGGACGTAAACGATGCCTGGGAAAAATTCAAAACAATGTTCACTACCATCCTTGATAATATTGCACCAGTTAAAGAGGTTAGGATTAAACGAAGAACTGAACCCTGGATGACTACTGAGATATTAGATAATATGAAATTCAGAGACCAGCTGCTAAAAAGATTTAAAGCAAACAGACAGGATATTGCAGCACTAAATGAATTCCAAAGGGTGAGGAACAGAGTACAGAGACTTATAAAAGGAGCAAAGGCAAAGCACTACTGCTCAAAAATTGAAGAGTATAAGCATAACCCCAGAAAGCTCTGGCAACAACTAAAACAGTTGGGGTATAGCCATAAGCCAGTAGATAGGTCTAACATAGTACTCACTATCGATAATGAGGTATGCCATGAAACATCTAAGGTGGCAAATTGCTTTAATTCATACTACACATCTGTTGCATCAACACTAGTAAGTAAACTACCAGCTGCATCAAATACCTTTAACACAGACTCTGATAAGTTTCAAACATACTATACCAATAAAGGGGTAACCCCAAACAGTTGTCAACTAGTAAGTGTATCTCATGACTTTATTCAAAAAGAACTAAGCAGGTTAAACCCAACTAAGAGCACAGGCCCTGATAACATCCCGTCTAAGTTCCTAAAAGATGGTGCCTCTGAACTGTCAATCCCTATTGCTCACATAATAAATCTATCAATCACCACTAATACCGTACCGGAGGGGTTCAAGGAGGCCAGAGTTACTCCTATCTTCAAGAAAAATAGTAGGTCTGATGTAAGCAACTATAGGCCTGTTAGTATACTCAGTATAATATCTAAAATTCTAGAGAGGGCGGTGTATTCTCAAGTAGTTAAGTACCTTAATGACAACAACATTCTCCATAGCTATCAATCGGGCTTTAGAAGATCCTACTCAACCGACACCTCCCTTATTAATCTGATGGATTACCTGAGAACTGAAATGTCAAAGGGGAACCTCATAGGTATGGTAACCTTAGACCTGCAAAAGGCCTTCGATACTGTCAACCACAATATATTATGTAATAAACTTCAAGCTATCGGTATAGGTTCTGTAGACTGGTTTAAGTCCTACCTTAGCAACAGGAGACAAATAGTCAAAATCAACAAAACAGAATCAGAACCCCTGCCGATAACATGTGGAGTTCCCCAAGGTAGTATTCTGGGTCCCTTATTATTCTTATGTTATGTCAATGATATGCCTATCAGTGTCAAGTGCAAACTCCTACTGTATGCAGATGACAGTGCTCTGTTAGTGTCAGGTAAAGACCCACAAGATATTGCTAATGTTTTAACACTGGAACTGGAGTCCTGCAGCAAATGGTTAGTAGACAACAAACTATCATTACACCTAGGGAAAACTGAAGCCATTCTCTTTGGCACGAAACATAAACTAAGAAGGGTAAATAACTTTAATGTTCAATGTAATGGGGAGCCCATCACTTTGGTTTCATCAGTAAAATATTTGGGAATTCCCTTTGACCCATGCATGTCAGGAGAATTGATAGGGAACAGTGTAGTAAAGAAAGCGAATGCCAGACTGAAGTTCCTGTATAGACAAGCACAGTGTCTACCTACTGAGGCTCGCAGGACCCTATGTCTAGCCCTTATACAATGCCATATGGATTACGCTTGCTCTTCATGGTACTCTGCCTTGACAAAAAAACTGAAAGATAGACTGCAAATCACCCAGAACAAAATCGTAAGATTCATCCTGGGGCTGGGACCAAGAGAACATGTAGGCCAGGATGAATTACAGCAGTTGGATATGCTGAATGTTGAAGACAGAGTAAAACAACTGAAGCTAAATCATGTTTATAAAATTGCTCACAAACAGTGTCCAGAATATCTTGCTGTCAATTTTGTCAAGGTTGGGAACCAAAGCAATCATAGTACTAGGGGGAGAGAGCACAACTTTGTAGTACCCACAGTCATTGGCCAGGCTTCAAACACCTTTTATTGTACAGCAATAAAGGAATGGAACAGACTACCCGCACATGTCAAAGCCAGTCATAGCATGAACCAGTTCAAGAAGAGTGCCAAAAGGTGTCTGATGAATGTAGCTACAGAAAGGGAGGGGAATGATTTTCTATTTTTTAGCTAACATACGTGTAAATTTTACCTTATTCCTAGTAATGACCCTCGTATTGTAGATAGTCTTAATGACCCTCGTGTAGTAGATAGTCTTTTTAGTATGATAATAAGATGTTATCTTCATTGTAGAATAATAAGAAAATATTATAACCTTTATATTATAATAATAAGGTAAAAGGACCCCAATGGAAATAAGTCACTCTGTCTGACTTTTTTGGGTTATCCTAGGTTCTCTACACATATGCTGCTATGTATGATAATTCTATGTAACTGTATTTGTGTATACCTGAATAAACTTACTTACTTACTTACTTACTTACTTAGTTAGTTATGTCTTATCCAGTCATGTTTCTCAGTTAGTTATGTCTCTCAGTCAACCAATTATCTTTCTCAGTCAGTTATGTCTCTCAGTCAACCAGTCATGTTTCTCAGTCAGTTATGTCTCTCAGTCAACCAGTCATGTTTCTCAGTTATGTCTCTCAGTCAACCAGTCATGTTTCTCAGTCAGTTATGTCTCTCAGTCAACCAGTCATGTTTCTCAGTTAGTTATGTCTCTCAGTCAACCAGTCATGTTTCTCAGTTATGTCTCTCAGTCAACCAGTCATGTTTCTCAGTTAGTTATGTCTCTCAGTCAACCAGTCATGTTTCTCAGTCAATTATGTCTCTCAGTCAACCAGTCATGTTTCTCAGTTAGTTATGTCTCTCAGTCAACCAATTATGTTTCTCAGTCAGCTATGTCTCTCAGTCAACCAGTCATGTTTCTCAGTCAGTTATGTCTCTCAGTCAACCAGTCATGTTTCTCAGTTATGTCTCTCAGTCAACCAGTCATGTTTCTCAGTCAGTTATGTCTCTCAGTCAACCAGTCATGTTTCTCAGTTAGATATGTCTCTCAGTCAACCAGTCATGTTTCTCAGTTATGTCTCTCAGTCAACCAGTCATGTTTCTCAGTTAGTTATGTCTCTCAGTCAACCAGTCATGTTTCTCAGTTAGTTATGTCTCTCAGTCAACCAGTCATGTTTCTCAGCTATGTCTCTCAGTCAACCAGTTATGTTTCTCAGTTATGTCTCTCAGTCAACCAGTCATGTTTCTCAGTTATGTCTCTCAGTCAACCAGTCATGTTTCTCAGTTATGTCTCTCAGTCAACCAGTCATGTTTCTCAGTTATGTCTCTCAGTCAACCAGTCATGTTTCTCAGTTATGTCTCTCAGTCAACCAGTCATGTTTCTCAGTTATGTCTCAGTCAACCAGTCATGTTTCTCAGTTATGTCTCTCAGTCAACCAGTCATGTTTCTCAGTTATGTCTCTCAGTCAACCAGTCATGTTTCTCAGTTATGTCTCTCAGTCAACCAGTCATGTTTCTCAGTTATGTCTCTCAGTCAACCAGTCATGTTTCTCAGTTATGTCTCTCAGTCAACTAGTCATGTTTCTCAGTTGTGTCTCTCAGTCAACTAGTCATGTTTCTCAGTTATGTCTCTCAGTCAACTAGTCATGTTTCTCAGTCAGTTATGTCTCTCAGTCAACCAGTCATGTTTCTCAGTTAGTTATGTCTCTCAGTCAACCAGTCATGTTTCTCAGTCAGTTATGTCTCTCAGTCAACCAGTCATGTTTCTCAGTTAGTTATGTCTCTCAGTCAACCAGTCAAGTTTCTCAGTTATGTCTCTCAGTCAACCAGTCATGTTTCTCAGTTATGTCTCTCAGTCAACCAGTCATGTTTCTCAGTTAGTTATGTCTCTCAGTCAACCAATTATGTTTCTCAGTCAGTTATGTCTCTCAGTCAACCAGTCATGTTTCTCAGTCAGTTATGTCTCTCAGTCAACCAGTCATGTTTCTCAGTTATGTCTCTCAGTCAACCAGTCATGTTTCGCAGTCAGTTATGTCTCTCAGTCAACCAGTCATGTTTCTCAGTTATGTCTCTCAGTCAACCAGTCATGTTTCTCAGTTATGTCTCTCAGTCAACCAGTCATGTTTCTCAGTTATGTCTCTCAGTCAACCAGTCATGTTTCTCAGTTATGTCTCTCAGTCAACCAGTCATGTTTCTCAGTTAGTTATGTCTCTCAGTCAACCAGTCATGTTTCTCAGTCAATTATGTCTCTCAGTCAACCAGTCATGTTTCTCAGTTAGTTATGTCTCTCAGTCAACCAATTATGTTTCTCAGTCAGTTATGTCTCTCAGCCAACCAGTCATGTTTCTCAGTCAGTTATGTCTCTCAGTCAACCAGTCATGTTTCTCAGTTATGTCTCTCAGTCAACCAGTCATGTTTCTCAGTCAGTTATGTCTCTCAGTCAACCAGTCATGTTTCTCAGTTAGTTATGTCTCTCAGTCAACCAGTCATGTTTCTCAGTTATGTCTCTCAGTCAACCAGTCATGTTTCTCAGTTAGGAATGTCTCTCAGTCAACCAGTCATGTTTCTCAGTTAGTTATGTCTCTCAGTCAACCAGTCATGTTTCTCAGTTATGTCTCTCAGTCAACCAGTCATGTTTCTCAGTTATGTCTCTCAGTCAACCAGTCATGTTTCTCAGTTATGTCTCTCAGTCAACTAGTCATGTTTCTCAGTTGTGTCTCTCAGTCAACTAGTCATGTTTCTCAGTTGTGTCTCTCAGTCAACCAGTCATGTTTCTCAGTTATGTTTCTCAGTCAACCAGTCATGTTTCTCAGTTATGTCTCTCAGTCAACCAGTCATGTTTCTCAGTTATGTCTCTCAGTCAACCAGTCATGTTTCTCAGTTATGTCTCTCAGTCAACCAGTCATGTTTCTCAGTTATGTCTCTCAGTCAACCAGTCATGTTTCTCAGTTATGTCTCTCAGTCAACTAGTCATGTTTCTCAGTTGTGTCTCTCAGTCAACTAGTCATGTTTCTCAGTTATGTCTCTCAGTCAACTAGTCATGTTTCTCAGTTATGTCTCTCAGTCAACCAGTCAAGTTTCTCAGTTATGTCTCTCAGTCAACCAGTCATGTTTCTCAGTTATGTCTCTCAGTCAACCAGTCATGTTTCTCAGTTATGTCTCTCAGTCAACCAGTCATGTTTCTCAGTTATGTCTCTCAGTCAACCAGTCATGTTTCTCAGTTATGTCTCTCAGTCAACCAGTCATGTTTCTCAGTTATGTATCTCAGTCAACCAGTCATGTTTCTCAGTTATGTTTCTCAGTCAACCAGTCATGTTTCTCAGTTATGTCTCTCAGTCAACTAGTCATGTTTCTCAGTTATGTTTCTCAGTCAACCAGTCATGTTTCTCCGTTATGTCCTCTCAGTCAACCAGTCATGTTTCTCAGTTATGTCCTCTCAGTCAACCAGTCATGTTTCTCAGTTATGTCCTCTCAGTCAACCAGTCATGTTTCTCAGTTATGTCCTCTCAGTCAACCAGTCATTTTTCTCAGTTGTCTCTCAGCCAATTAGTCAAGTTTCTCAGTCAGTTATGTCTGTCAGTCAACGATTTATATTTTTCAGTTATGTCTCTTAGTCACCTAGTCATGTTTCTCAGTCACATTTCTCAGCCGGACATACAACTTTGTAAACATCGCCCAAGTGAGTAGAAACCATTTTCTAGCAATCCTCTGTGTTTTCCAGTTTACTTAATCTCTATTACTACAAGTACATATACAAGGTGTACAGTACTAGCTGACATCAATGACATACTAATATACAGAAAGCCGCTTGTTATGCTGAGAATTTCGGACAAATTAGGTCTGTTTTGTCCCAGGATGCGACCCACACCAGTCGACTAACATCCAGGTACCTATTTTACTGATGGGTGAACATAGACAGCAGGTGACTAAGTAAACTCGCGCTAGGTTAATAGATACCGACAACTACTCGGTGCAATTCGGCCATAATCTTACAGTTTTCAAGACGTACAACCTTTGTTACAGCGTGAAATAAGCTGTCATTTCTTGTGGGAGTTATTTTATTTGGAGATATAAAGAAAATGAGCACATTTAGTTAGCTAGAGTGATACGTGTGTTGAGGCTGGGTAAGGTAACTTTAAATGATATGTAACCTGACCTACCTGGATGGTGTTCCGGAGGCCAACGCCCCCGTGGCCCAGTCCATGACCAAGCCTCACAGTGGATCAGAGCCTAATCAAGTAGGATGTTACTGCTGGCCGCACGTAGTTCAACGTAAGAACCACAGCCCGGTTGATCCGGCACTGACTTTAGGTAACTGTCCAGCTCCCTCTTGAAGACAACCAGGGGTCTATTGATAATTCCCCTTAACCACCAAACCTAACCCCAAATACAAAAAGTTGTAAAGAAAATACGAATTCATTCCGCGATGTACACAGGTTGTTTGTGTAAGTGGTCTGTAATGGTCGAGTTCTACCGAATAGTTGTCGGTAACTCTAGCCAAATCTTGCAGCACGACGCTTGTAAAGTTTTTTTTTTTTTAGTTTTGGTGGGTGTTGGGGGAAAACTGGATACATCCACAGTGTGCTGCCGCACTATTCCACGTGATAGTGACGGAGTTGTAGAAAATGCTGGACCTGTTTCACTGTTACATTTCAACACACAGACCCTGTTACTTACCAGTGCTGTAATCTGTCAGCTTGCGCTGGGAGACTTCAGAAGTGTCAGCCTGAGCTGGGAGACTTCAGTAGTGTCAGCCTGAGCTGGGAGACTTCAGTAGTGTCAGCCTGAGCTGGGAGACTTCAGTAGTGTCAGCCTGAGCTGGGAGACTTCAGTAGTGTCAGCCTGAGCTGGGAGACTTCAGTAGTGTCAGCCTGAGCTGGGAGACTTCAGTAGTGTCAGCTTGCGCTGGAAGACTTCAGAAGTGTCAGCCTGAGCTGGGAGACTTCAGTATTGTCAGCCTGAGCTGGGAGACTTCAGTAGTGTCAGCCTGAGCTGGGAGACTTCTGAAGTGTCAGCCTGAGCTGGGAGACTTCAGTAGTGTCAGCCTGAGCTGGGAGACTTCAGTAGTGTCAGCCTGAGCTGGGAAACTTCAGTAGTGTCAGCTTGCGCTGGGAGACTTCAGAAGTGTCAGCCTGAGCTGGGAGACTTCAGTAGTGTCAGCCTGAGCTGGGAGACTTCAGTAGTGTCAGCTTGCGCTGGGAGACTTCAGAAGTGTCAGCCTGAGCTGGGAGACTTCAGTAGTGTCAGCCTGAGCTGGGAGACTTCAGTAGTGTCAGCTTGAGCTGGGAGACTTCAGAAGTGTCAGCCTGAGCTGGGAGACTTCAGTAGTGTCAGCCTGAGCTGGGAGACTTCAGTAGTGTCAGTCTGAGTTGGGAGACTTCTGTAGTGTCAGTCTGAGCTGGGAGACTTCAGTAGTGTCAGCCTGAACTGGGAGACTTCAGTAGTGTCAGCCTGAACTGGGAGACTTCAGTAGTGTCAGCCTGAGGCGGGAAACTTCAATACAGCTATGAGGACATCGTCAAGTATAAAGAAGTCACAACACAGTGACTGTGTGACTTTGTAAATGGTCCAAGTCGGACCGAAACGTCTTCGTAAGCTTCTCTCTTTTATGTGCGGGTTATTTGTGTATAGTGTCAGTCTGAGCTGGGAGACTTCAGTAGTGTCAGTCTGAGCTGGGAGACTTCAGTAGTGTCAGTCAGAGCTGGGAGACTTCAGTAGTGTCAGTCAGAGCTGGGAGACTTCAGTAGTGTCAGTCAGAGCTGGGAGACTTCAGTAGTGTCAGTCAGAGCTGGGAGACTTCAGTAGTGTCAGTCAGAGCTGGGAGACTTCAGTAGTGTCAGTCTGAGCTGGGAGACTTCAGTAGTGTCAGTCTGAGCTGGGAGACTTCAGTAGTGTCAGTCTGAGCTGGGAGACTTCAGTAGTGTCAGCCTGAGCTGGGAGACTTCAGTAGTGTCAGTCTGAGCTGGGAGACTTCAGTAGTGTCAGTCTGAGCTGGGAGACTTCAGTAGTGTCAGTCTGAGCTGGGAGACTTCAGTAGTGTTACCTGGAGTCTACCTGGAGGTTATTCTGGGGATCAACGCCCCCGCGGTATGGCCAACGACCAGGCCTCCCGGTGGATCAGGGCCTGATCAACCAGGCTGTTACTGCTGGCCGCACGCAGTCCAACGTACGAACCACAGCCCGGCTGATCCGGCACTGACTTTAGGTATCTGTCCAGCTCTCTCTTGAAGGCAGCCAGGGGTTTATTGGTAATTCCCCTTATGCTTGGTGGGAGGCTGTTGAACAGTCTTGGGCCCCGGACACTTATGGTGTTTTCTCTTAGTGTACCAATGGCGCCCCTACTTTTAATTGGGGGTATTTTGCATCGCCTGCCCAGTCTTTTACTTTCGTAGGGAGTGATTTCTGTGTGCAGATTCGGGACCATTCCTTCCAGGATTTTCCAAGTGTAGATTATGATATATCTCTCTCTCCTGCGTTCCAACGAGTACAAGTCAAGTGCTTCCAAGCGTTCCCAGTAGTTAAGGTGCTTGACAGAACTTATACGTGCAGTAAAGGATCTCTGTACACTCTCTAGATCTGCAATTTCACCTGCTTTGAATGGAGATGTTAATGTACAGCAGTATTCCAGCCTAGAGAGAACAAGTGATTTGAAAAGGATCATCATTGGCTTGGCATCTCTCGTTTTGAACGTTCTCATTATCCATCCTATCATTTTCTTTGCACTTGTGATCGTGGCACTGTTGTGATCCTTGAAAGTGAGATCCTCAGACATTACTACTCCCAGGTCCCTTACATTATTTTTCCGCTCTATTGTATGGCCAGAGTTTGTAGTATACTCTGTTCTAGTTATTATCTCCTCCAGTTTTCCATAACGGAGTAGTTGGAATTTGTCCTCATTGAACATCATATTGTTTACCGTTGCCCACTGGAAAACTTTGTTTATATCTTCTTGGAGGTTAACCGCGTCCTCAGCAGATGACAGCCTCATGCAGATCCTAGTATCATCCGCAAAGGATGATACGGTGCTGTGGGTTACATCTCTGTCTATGTCTGATATGAGGATGAGGAACAGGATGGGGGCGAGTACTGTGCCTTGTGGAACAGAGCTCTTCACTATGGCAGCCTCCGATTTAACTCTGTTGACCACTACTCTTTGTGTTCGATTGGTTAGGAAGTTGAAGATCCATCTCCCCACTTTGCCAGTTATTCCTTTAGCACGTATTTTGTGCGCTATTACGCCATGATCGCACTTGTCAAACGCTTTTGCAAAGTCTGTATATTACATCTGCATTCTGTTTTTCTTCCATTTGCAATCCTGCTTCTTAGCACTCTTTCAAAGATTTTTATGATGTGGGACGTCAGAGCTATTGGTCTATAGTTCTTAGCTAATGCTTTGCTGCCACCTTTATGGAGTGGGGCTATATCCGTTGTTTTAAGTGACTGTGGAATTTCACCCATGTCCAAGCTCTTCCTCCATAGTAACTTAAGTTCGATAGTTTCCACTTCCCTGGTCAGCACCTCCTTTCGTGTATCAGATATTCTAGCACTCATGAGGAGCTCAGTGACTCTTCGTCGTCTTCTGTAGAGGGAGCATCTTTCTCTCTCCAGTTTACTCCTGCTCTTCCTCTTTCTTAGGGAAATATGCCTAGAACATGCTTCAGCTGCCAGGAAGTTTATCCTTTCAAGGCACTGGCTTGGATCCATGTCATTTAAGATATCTTCCCAACATGTTTCGTTTAGGACATATAGAAATTATACATATTAAGTGCTCTCGACATATTTAAAACTACGTAATATGCCTAAGAATACACACTGGCTTGTACACCTAGCAACACTTACTGTATGTAGGCTGACCCATGATATGCTAGGGGCGCCATTAGTACACTAAGAGAAAATACAGTAAGTGTCCGGGGCCCAAGGCTGTTCAACAGCCTCCCAAAAACCGTAAAGGGAATTATCAATAGACTCCTGGTTGTCCTCCAGAGGGAGCTGGACAGTGCCGGATCAGCCGGGCTGTGGTTCGTACGTTGGTCTACGTGCGGCCAGCAGTAATAACCTACTTGATCAGGCCCTGGTCCACCGGGAAGCCTGGTCATGGACCTGGCCACGGGGGACTTTGATCCACGGAATACCTTCCAGGTAGACTCCAGGTAAGTAATGCTGAGCTTTCAACAGCCCTGATACTACAGAGCTCAGGCTTTTAATAGATACACTCACATTTATACAATGTATGATATATAATCATTCATGTCTTATGTAGTGTTACTGAACATTCATTTATCAGAGAGACCAGGTTGCTAGACGAGTATGATAAAAAATAAATTTGCGTCCTAATGTAAATTACACAGTTGCATTCACAGCAAGACAAGCAGCATGTACACATACACTCAGAAATATACAAATACATAATCACATACACACTGGGACTGGACAACATTTCTCGGTGGGTCCTTAGAGAGGGAGCAGAGACGCTGTGTGTGCCACTAACCACAATTTTCAACATATCCCTTTAAACTGGGCAACTACCTGCGGCATGGAAGACTGCAAATGTGGTCCCCATTTTTAAGAAAAGAGACAGAAACGAGGCACTAAACTACAGACCTGTGTCACTAACGTGTATAGTATACAAAGTCATGGAGAAGATTATCAGGAGGAGGGTGGTGGAACGCCTGGGATGGAACAAGAGTATAAACCAGTATAGACTAGTGCTATTTTTGATATATGTGAATGACATGATAGAAGGAATAGACTCTGAAGTGTCCCTATTCGCAGATGATGTGAAGTTGATGAGAAGAATTAAATCGGATGAGGATCAGGCAGGACTACAAAGAGACCTGGACAGACTGGACATGTGGTCCAGCAACTAGCTCCTCGAATTTAACCCTGCCAAATACAAAGGTATGAAAATCGGGGAAGGGCAAAGAAGACCGCAGACAGAGTATGGGCTAGGTGGCCAAAGACTGCAAACTGCACTTAAGAAAAAAGATCTTGGGGTGAGTATAATACCGAGCACATCTCCAGAAGCACACACCAACCAGATAACTGCTGCAGCGTATGGGCGCCTGGCAAACCTGAGAATAGCGTTCCGATACCTTAGTAAGGAATCGTTCAAGACTCTGCACACCGTGTACGTCAGGCCCATACTGGAGTATGCAGCATCAGTTTGGAACCCACACCTGGTCAAGTACGTCAATAAATTAGAGAAAGTGCAAAGATTTGCAACAAGGCTAGTTCCAGGGCTAAGGGTAATGTCCTACGATGAAAGGTTGAGGGAAATCGGACTGACGACCCTGGAGGACAGAAGGGTCAGGGGAGACATGATAACAACATACAAGATACTGCCGGGAATAGATAAGGTGGACAGAGACAGGATGCTCCAGAGAGGGGACACAGAAACAAGGGGTCACAATTGGAAGCTGAAGACTCAGACGAGTCACAGGGATGTTAGGAAGTATTTCTTCAGTCAAAGAGTCGTCAGGAAGTGGAATAGCCTAACAAGTGATGTAGTGGAGGCAGGAACCATACATAGTTTTAAGACGAGGTATGACAAAGCTCAGGAAGCAGAGAGAGGACCTAGTAGCGATCAGTGAAGAGGTGGGGCCAGGAGCTGAGTCTCGACCCCTGCAACCACAATTAGGTGAGTACACACACACACACACACACACACACACACACACACACACACACACACACACACACACACACATAACATAAAGGTGGTAAAAGATTGAAAAAACGAGATAACTTGTGGGTTTTCTAATACATTCATACCAGTGAGTGACAAGGTTGTGGAGGTAAACTCAGTAAAGTACATGAATTTGTATATAAATACGAGTAAGACACATTTATAACATTTGGGTATTTTTATTGTTGAAACGTTTCGCCTCCAGCGTAGGCTTCTTCACTCAAATAATGAGAAGAATAAAGTGGAAAGACAAAGATGATGTAATCATATCATCAACCTTAGCGTAAGTTTTTGAGGTCAATCCATCAGTCTGGAGAAGAGTTGAGAGCACCTGGAGCACTGTGAAGCATGAATATGGTGTCTTATATAGTGGTGAAGGTGAGGTGTGGTACATGCACCTGGAGCACTGTGAAGCATGAAGATGGTGTCTTATATAGTGGTGAAGGTGAGGTGTGGTACATGCACCTGGAGCACTGTGAAGCATGAAGATGGTGTCTTATATAGTGGTGAAGGTGAGGTGTGGTACATGCACCTGGAGCACTGTGAAGCATGAAGATGGTGTCTTATATAGTGGTGAAGGTGAGGTGTGGTACATGCACCTGGAGCACTGTGAAGCATGAAGATGGTGTCTTATATAGTGGTGAAGGTGAGGTGTGGTACATGCACCTGGAGCACTGTGAAGCATGAAGATGGTGTCTTATATAGTGGTGAAGGTGAGGTGTGGTACATGCACCTGGAGCACTGTGAAGCATGAAGATGGTGTCTTATATAGTGATGAAGGTGAGGTGTGGTACATGCACCTGGAGCACTGTGAAGCATGAAGATGGTGTCTTATATAGTGATGAAGGTGAGGTGTGGTACATGCACCTGGAGCACTGTGAAGCATGAAGATGGTGTCTTATATAGTGATGAAGGTGAGGTGTGGTACATGCACCTGGAGCACTGTGAAGCATGAAGATGGTGTCTTATATAGTGATGAAGGTGAGGTGTGGTACATGCACCTGGAGCACTGTGAAGCATGAAGATGGTGTCTTATATAGTGATGAAGGTGAGGTGTGGTACATGCACCTGGAGCACTGTGAAGCATGAAGATGGTGTCTTATATAGTGGTGAAGGTGAGGTGTGGTACATGCACCTGGAGCACTGTGAAGCATGAAGATGGTGTCTTATATAGTGATGAAGGTGAGGTGTGGTACATGCACCTGGAGCACTGTGAAGCATGAAGATGGAGTCTTATATAGTGATGAAGGTGAGGTGTGGTACATGCACCTGGAGCACTGTGAAGCATGAAGATGGAGTCTTATATAGTGATGAAGGTGAGGTGTGGTACATGCACCTGGAGCACTGTGAAGCATGAAGATGGTGTCTTATATAGTGATGAAGGTGAGGTGTGGTACATGCACCTGGAGCACTGTGAAGCATGAAGATGGAGTCTTATATAGTGATGAAGGTGAGGTGTGGTACATGCACCTGGAGCACTGTGAAGCATGAAGATGGAGTCTTATATAGTGATGAAGGTGAGGTGTGGTACATGCACCTGGAGCACTGTGAAGCATGAAGATGGAGTCTTATATAGTGATGAAGGTGAGGTGTGGTACATGCACCTGGAGCACTGTGAAGCATGAAGATGGAGTCTTATATAGTGATGAAGGTGAGGTGTGGTACATGCACCTGGAGCACTGTGAAGCATGAAGATGGAGTCTTATATAGTGATGAAGGTGAGGTGTGGTACATCTCGAAGACGTCGCAATAGGCGAGATCCACTAACATTCCAACAATTAAGATACCCAACTGTTGCTCCTGTGTGCTAATTCATTAATTTGTCGGTATAATATAGCATTCTCAGCATAAATATAAACACGCTCAGGTCCATGGCGTTAGGGAGAAGATGTACCACACGGGCTGATTCATGAGGTAAGGGAAAGGATGTACCACATGGGCTGATTCATGGAATTTAATGCTGGAAAACGTGGACAGGATAGGAGAATACAGCTTGAGTACACACAATAACACTTCCTATTTCCTTCATTCGGGAATCCTGAGAACTTTCTACTCACCGCTACCAGGAAGGCGAGCTGTCGCTTGGTCATCACTGTGAAAGAGAAAACAATTAGTTGTGATTTTGCAAATACTATAGTCAACTTATGTGATGTTGAGTTACGTGGGAGAGGTGTTAACATGGGTTTATTCTGCAGCTACCTGTTGTTTCGTCTCCCACCCCTTGATGAGTGACCCACAGGCTGAAGAACTCAATATACTGGTCCAGGAACGGACCGAACGTTGTGTAAAAGATTCCTCTCCAAATTGTGGACTGGTTGTAAATTGTTCCAGTAGCGGCATTGATACTAATACCCCATCCCCAACCTCCCCGTCCGTCCTCTCTTTCTATATTTCACTCTGCCTCATCAACCCTCTCTGTCTCCATGTCTCTCACTCTGCCTCATCAACCCTCTCTGTCCACATGTCTCTCGTCTCTGCCTCATCAACCCTCTTTGTCTCCATATCTCTCACTCTGCCTCATCAACCTTCTCTGTCTCCATGTTTCTCACTCTGCCTCATCAACCTTCTCTGTTTCCATGTCTCTCACTGCCTCATCAACCTTCTCTGTCTCCATGTCTCTCACTCTGCCTCATCAACCCTCTTTGTCTCCATGTCTCTCACTCTGCCTCATCAACCTTCTCTGTCTCCATGTTTCTCACTCTGCCTCATCAACTTTCTCTGTCTCCATGTCTCTCACTGCCTCATCAACCTTCTCTGTCTCCATGCCTCTCACTCTGCCTCATCAACCTTCTCTGTCTCCATGTCTCTCACTCTGCCTCATCAACCCTCTTTGTCTCCATATCTCTCACTCTGCCTCATCAACCTTCTCTGTCTCCATGTCTCTCACTGCCTCATCAACCTTCTCTGTCTCCATGTCTCTCACTCTGCCTCATCAACCCTCTTTGTCTCCATGTCTCTCACTCTGCCTCATCAACCTTCTCTGTCTCCATGTTTCTCACTCTGCCTCATCAACCTTCTCTGTCTCCATGTCTCTCACTCTGCCTCATCAACCTTCTCTGTCTCCATGTCTCTCACTCTGCCTCATCAACCTTCTGTCTCCATGTCTATCACTCTGCCTCATCAACCTTCTCTGTCTCCATGTCTCTCACTCTGCCTCATCAGCCTTCTCTGTCTCCATGTCTCTCACTCTGCCTCATCAACCTTCTCTGTCTCCATGTCTCTCACTCTGCCTCATCAACCTTCTCTGTCTCCATGTCTCTCACTCTGCCTCATCAACCTTCTCTGTCTCCATGTCTCTCACTGCCTCATCAACCTTCTCTGTCTCCATGCCTCTCACTCTCCCTCATCAACCTTCTCTGTCTCCATGTCTCTCACTCTGCCTGATCAACCTTCTCTGTCTCCATGTCTCTCACTCTGCCTCATCAACCTTCTCTGTCTCCATGTCTCTCACTCTGCCTCATCAACCTTCTCTGTCTCCATGTCTCTCACTCTGCCTCATCAACCTTCTCTGTCTCCATGTCTCTCACTCTGCCTCATCAACCTTCTCTGTCTCCATGTCTCTCACTGTGCCTCATCAACCTTCTCTGTCTCCATGTCTCTTACTCTGCCTGATCAACCTTCTCTGTCTCCATGTCTCTCACTGTGCCTCATCAACCTTCTCTGTCTCCATGTCTCTCACTCTGCCTCATCAACCTTCTCTGTCTCCATGTCTCTCACTGTGCCTCATCGGCCTTCTCTGTCTCCATGTCTCTCACTCTGCATCATCAACCTTCTCTGTTTCCATGTCTCTCACTGTGCCTCATCAACCTTCTCTGTCTCCATGTCTCTCACTCTGCCTCATCAACCTTCTCTGTCTCCATGTCTCTCACTCTGCCTCATCAACCTTCTGTCTCCATGTCTCTCACTCTGCATCATCAACCTTCTCTGTCTCCATGTCTCTCACTCTGCATCATCAACCTTCTCTGTCTCCATGTCTCTCACTCTGCCTCATCAACCTTCTCTGTCTCCATGTCTCTCACTCTCCCTCATCAACCTTCTCTGTCTCCATGTCTCTCACTCTGCCTCATCAACCTTCTCTGTCTCCATGTCTCTCACTCTCCCTCATCAACCTTCTCTGTCTCCATGTCTCTCACTCTGCCTCATCAACCTTCTCTGTCTCCATGTCTCTCACTCTGCCTCATCAACCTTCTCTGTCTCCATGTCTTTCACTCTGCCTCATCAACCTTCTCTGTCTCCATGTCTCTCACTCTGCCTCATCAACCTTCTCTGTCTCCATGTCTCTCACTCTGCCTCATCAACCTTCTCTGTCTCCATGTCTCACCCTGACTCAGAAACAGTTTACTGTATCACCACATCTTAGTGCTACAACAATCAGGTGGTCATGTCATGACAGATCACTCATGTCATGTTTGTCATTTTTCTCGCTTTTCGAGGCCCTCCCAGTAGAGCAGAGAGACCCGCACTGTATCTTATTTTTCAGTGCGAGTCATTTCAATTAATAAGCATAAAGAACAAGGGTGTGAGAGTGAGTCTGAGTGAGGTTATTAATAATAATTTTTTTTTCTACCAGTACATGTACAAGGTATACAGACCATAGCTGACATCAATGATATACTACTACATAGAAAGCCCCAGGTTATATCTATTTATCTATCTATCTATCTCCCACTCTCCCCTTCTCCCTCTCCCTTTTACACTCCCACCTCCCATTCTATCACTTTCTCTTTCTATCACTTTCCCTCTCTCCCTCCCTCTCTCCCCCTCTCTCACTTTCTCTCTCCCCCTCCCTCTCTTCCCTCCTTTCACCTCCCATTCTATCACTTTCTCTTTCTATCACTTTTCCTCTCTCCCTCCCTATCTTCCTCTCTTTCTCTCCCCTCTCTCCTTCTCTCTCTCTCTCTCTCTCTCTCTCTCTCTCTTTCTCTCTTTCTCTCTCTCTCTCTCTCTCTTTTTTTTTTTTTTTTTTTTTTACACATGGTTTGACAAGGTTAAGGATCCCTAGCTTTATTGACAAGCTATTTACAGGTTAAGGATTCCTAACTTTATTGACAAGCTAAGAGCTGTTACCTACATCAGCTCATTTGAAAGCATTTTTATTGTTATGAGACATACAAGTAGGGAACAGGATGAAGTTGGAGCCATCTGTGGGCCAGCATTTTCATTTGATCAACTGACGTTATCTCGTTGACATCATTATGCTGTACGAATGTGTTCCATACTCGAGTCATCCTGGGTATGTATGATCTCAGATGGAGTGATGTTCTGGAGAAGGGTACAGCCAGAGTGAAGTTGCTGCTTTCTGCCCGTCTTGTGGCATAAAAGCTTGTTTCGCGCTGTCCTCGAAGTGGATCCAAGTGTGGTATTTTGACAATATTGGCCTTGTACATAACAGTAAGGCCACCCACATCCCTCCTATGTTGAAGGCTCTGCTGAAATGACAGATCCATCCAGGATGGGTCCAGGCGAGAGATGAGACGTCTTGCTCTGTTCTCTACTCTGTCAAGCAGTCGCAGATGAGAGGGGGTAAAGGCAAACCAAGAAAGTGGAGCATACTCAAGGTGTGAGCGTACTTGTGCCTCGTACAGGATCTTGCAACCCCTACTGTCAAGCAGATGCGAGATACGGCGAAGTGCTGTAAGCTTCCTGGCTGCCTTGTTTGCAAGATTTACAACATGGTTCTTCATGGTTAGTTTGGAGTCAAATTTCACCCCAAGGATATCAACTTCTTCTCCAGGTGCCAACATCCTCCCATTCATCCTTACTACTGCACCAGCATTACCATCATGGTGCCTACAGACGATCATCATTTGCGTTTTCTCAGGTGCAAATGTTACTTGCCATCTATTTCCCCAAGCTGATATAGCTCTCAGCTGGTGATTGATGTAGCTTAGAGCAGCTGGCATTTCTTCTCTTGGATAAGTGAATGTCAGTGTACAGTCGTCTGCATATGCATGTGATTCTGGGATGAGATGAAGAAGGTCGTTGAAGTAGACATTCCATAACAGTGGACCCAGCACACTTCCTTGTGGAACGCTTGCCCCAATAGGATGTCTTGCTGATTCCGTTCCATTGAGGACTACACTTAGAGATCTACCATGAAGGTAATCACTGAGGAGACATAGCATAGAGCCTGCAATTCCCAGTGCTTGAAGTTTTGCTAAGAGGCCCTGGTGCCACACCCGGTCGAAAGCGCCAGCAATGTCCAGTGCTACCACACAGCTGACTTTGGATTCATCCAGTGACTGGTGCCACTTAGTGGAGAGGTTTAACAACAGATCAGCAGCAGAGTAACCTTTCCTGAAGCCATATTGACGATCACAAAGTAGTGAGTGGTAGTCAAAAAAATCTGTCATTTGTCTTGAGATTATTGTCTCAAGGATCTTACCAGTGATTGACAGGAGTGACACTGGTCTGTAGTTGCTGATTTCTGCTCTGCTCTTCTTTTTGTGAACAGGGACTACATTTGCCTCTTTCCATGGAGAGGGCCATTTGCACTGTACTAGGCAGTGCTGAAAGATGCGAGTTAGAGGTGCTGCTAGCTGGTCTGCACATCTTCTCAACAATCTTGGGCTCAACTTGTCTGGGCCCACAGCCTTTTCTTGGTCAAGTGATTTAAGAAGGAAATGCACCTCCTCCTGCCTTATTGTCACCCCTGACAGTTTTGACACAGTTCTTGCAGCTAGCCAAGGAGGGTCCCTTGCTGGATCAGGAACTTGCATTTTGGTAGCAAAGTGTTCAGCAAAGAGGTCCGCTTTCTCTTGACTACTAGTAGAGGTGGTCCCATCCTGTCGATTTAGAGGTGGAATAAGTTCATCAGGCAGATAACCTTGTCTGTCCTTGACCAGGGACCACCAGGTTTTGGAGCCTACCCTACCTGATGCTAACTTTCTTTTAGTGTCCAACTCCCATTTAGCAATGGCCCACTTTTGAACATCACCCATATGCCTACAGGCTTGCATGTGCAAGTTCCTGTTATAGGTGGTAGGATGTCTCTTATACCTTCGCCATGCTTTGTACTTAGCAGTAGCAGCCTCTCTACAACGAAAGCCAAACCAAGGCTGATCTGTAGGCTTTGTCACATATTGCCGGTGAGGAATGTGTTCTTGTTGCAGATTAAGGATGTGTCCAGTGAAGGCTTTCACTTGGTTGTCAACATCCCCCTGGAGAAGAGCATTCCAGTCGGTGGTGGCGAGCTCAGAGCAAAGGGCTGGCCAATTACCTCTTTCCCATAGCCAGGTTGTGCGTGTGGACTCCTCACCTCGTTCTGTTGGGATCTTAAGTGTGGTAAAAACAGCCTTGTGGTCAGACGATCCAACGTACCCTAGGGGTTGACAAGTGACTATGCCTTCTGCCAGATCACTCACTACTGGGTCAAGGGAGGAGCCAGAGATATGAGTAGGGAAATCAACAAAGTTTCTCATGTCAAACACTGCAAGAAGGTCATCAAAGTCCCTCTGTATAAGGTGCTGGTTGAGGTCACCAACAATTATAATATGTTGACAGTTGTGTTGTAGCAGAAGGGAGTCAATATTTTCCGTTAGGAAGTTGATAGGGTCTGCATGTTGCCACTGAGGTCTGTACATTGCACATGCTAGTACAGAGGTACTAGTGCTTATACAGAGCTTGAAGAACATCATTTCAAGATGTGTAGGGGTGGCAACATCTATGTGCTGGGCATGAACACTTTTAGAGAAGCACACAGCAACACCACCTCCTTGCCCTTGCCTGTCTCTTCTCATCCATGAGGTGTAGCCAGCAATTCTTGCAAAATTTTCTGGAGTCCTGTGACGTCCTGTGACGTTAGGATGGCGGTAGAAGCCGGCGTCGGAGATGCTGTATATTTTAAGTTAAGTTTGCAATAATACACTCATTTTGTTTATCCAATTCAAGCCATAGGCTTTCATATGGCTTACCTGTATGTTAACCCAGGCACTGACATGGTCAGGGTGCTGTGGGATGAGTGATGAAGTAAGAAATGAGGTTTGTGGTGCCATGACGGCCTGACGCTGACGAAGCCTAGTGTTATGGTGGCTGAACCTCCAGCCAGCTGTGTGTACCCTCATTTGGGCGTTTAGAATTAAGGTTTTTCTGTTATGTTATGTTATGGTGATTAAATAGATATATTTTCCTAATTGGGATTTTTGCCTAACCCTCTGTTAACCAACCCCTCTCTCTCTCTCTCTCTCTCTCTCTCTCTCTCTCTCTCTCTCTCTCTCTCCCACTCTCTCTCTCTCTCTCTCTCTCTCTCCCTCCCTCCCTCTTCACTCTCACCTTCCTTCTATTTTCCTGCTCC